>NC_053160.1:71121474-71306474 GCF_016835505.1 Polypterus senegalus | reverse complement strand
CATCGTGTGAGCTAGCTTCCGCAATAACTTGCAGCATCATAAGGTAGACTTGATTAACGCGGTAAGTGTTCGGCAAGGCAGCTGAAGCGCTGCATTATGGGATCTGTAGTTTATTGTGTTACCAGCGCTTCATATACCCGGGCTTTAATAACAATAATACAGTATATAAAATGATCTCAAGGGCGGATATAATTACGCCCGGGCGGAGTTTGACACATATGGACTAAATAGAACTTGAAAAGATATATTTTTTCAAATGTGATCGCACAATTCAGATAGAGTTGACGCGCACTACAGCCTGCATGCCTCAATAAGTCATCCTTCCCTCGCTCTTACTTTTTACCGTTCATCTAATGAATACACTGAGTATGGCTTTACCAAAACAATCATTGATGGCGAATAAAGTATCCATTATTCGAGTATGTAGATCGGGTTATATATATATATATATATATATATATATATATATATATATATATATATATATATATATATATATACATACATATATATATACCAGCGTATCATTGCGGAGAAGTAGTGTGTTAAAAAGCTATGAAAAAGAAAAGGGAACATTTTAAAAATAATGTAACATGACTGTCAATATACAGTATTTGTTTTGTGAGTGTTACTGAGTGTTGCTGTCATCAAGGATTTGATTATCATTATTTCTTTCAATCAGGTTCAGTATTTGTAGGATGTGTTGTGTTCAAGTTACATTCGTGTTTGTCAATCGTTGTAAAGATGACAGGTTTCATTCATCGATTCGTTTCTTACTGCATCAATAAACAGCTCGTCTTCTTCTTTATCTGAGACCTGACACACTGCATGCACGGGTTTTTACACTGTCTTCCTTTAGCGGGACATTGACTTTTCCAACGTGTGCTTTGTTTTGGATTTATGAATATGCTTGTATGTATCAAACGCTTCATATTTTTTGCTGCCTTTTCAATTGTGTAATTCGGTTTTTGTTCAGCGCTCTTTGGAACTGTTGCTTTTTATCTGTGCACTGCGTCAGTTCACGTGAGCCGCTCGGTGTACATGCATCGAAGTTTCCAAGCTGTGCTGGTGCCATCTCGTGCTATGTCCATGGCTGTATTTAATGTTACCTTAGTCCTGGCACTTAAAACTTTCTCTCGCAGTTTTGCTGAGTTTGTACCAAACACCACCCTGACCATCTCATCTTCCTCTGCATAAGCACAGTCCTTAACCCGTGAATATTTAGTGGGAGTTTGCTATTGGATTGCCGCTGACGGACGGCCTTATATGGGCAGGCACTAAATTACAAACGCCAGCGGCAGCCTGTCTATGAACTTAATTTAAAGTGTAGGTTTACATGCGTGCTTTGTTTCGAAGTAGCAGAACTCATGAATATGGTTGTATATGTCACTTTCGCCGCTTCTTATTGTTTAGCTGCCTTCTCAATTATATAATGCATGTTTTCTTCAAGCGCTTTTTGAGGTCTTCCTGATTTTCTATGTACTGCGTGATTACGTGGGAGGCGTGATGATGTCACCGAAACTCCGCCCCGGCGTTGAAGCTCATCTCCATTACAGTAAATGGAAAAACAGCTTCCAGTTATGACCATTCGGCGTAGAATTTACGATAAAACCTGCCCAACTTTTGTAAGAAAGCTGTAAGGAATGAACCTGCCAAATTTCAGCCTTCCACCCACACGGGAAGTTGGAGAATTAGTGATGAGTCAGTGAGTGAGTGAGTGAGTGAGTGAGTGATTGAGTGAGGGCTTTGCCTTTTATTAGTATAGAGATATATATATACATATATCTATACTAATAAAAGGCAAAGCCCTCACTCACTCACTCACTCACTCACTCACTCACTGACTCATCACTAATTCTCCAACTTCCCGGTGGGTGGAAGGCTGAAATTTGGCAGGTTCATTCCTTACAGCTTCCTTACAAAAGTTGGGGTTTCATTTTGAAATTCTACGCCTAATGGTCATAACTGGAAGGTATTTTCTCCATTAACTGTAATGGAGTTGAGCTGGAATGACGGGGGGGGCGAAGTTTTTGTGTGACATCATCACGCCTCCGACGTAATCACATGAACTGACTGTCAACGCAGTGCGTAGAAAACCAGGAAGACCTCCAAAAAGCGCTTAAGAAAACATGCATTTTATAATTGAGAAGGCAGTGAAACAATAAGAAGTGAGCGAAAGTGACATATACTACCATATTCATGAGTGTTGCCAGCTCGGAAAGAAAGCAAGGTGTAAACCTAAACTTTAAATTAAGTTCATAGACAGGCTACATGCTTCACATGCCCACAGGTAATGCGGGATACAAGTTTAATGAGAGGACGAGGATATAAACGAGTTTTGATCACTTTATAACTAAGTTAAAATTGTAGGTGAAGGGTGTGCTTATGCAAATTCCGAGACTGTGTTTGTGGGGATTGACAGTTAAGGCGGGTGGGGGAGTCACGTCATCATCTCCCCTCCCACCTCATTTTGCTCTGAGCTGAGCTCCGCGGCTAACGCTGTCTTCCGAAGCAACTTCGTCAGACTGCCACCAAATACTCACAGAAAAATCCACAAGTTAATACACACCCTGTCTCTATAGAGTTTCTACACACTGAATCCTCCAGGCACTACTTACAAAAGGTCACATTGACAATCGTGTTACGCTATTTTTAAAATCTTTCCTTTTCTTAGCACAAGCACAGCTGAGAAGCTTCGATGCATGTGCTCCATAACGCATTAAAAAATAATATATTTAATCACACTTTGCATTACAAGCAAAGGGAGCTTTTGTCAATGCATGATTTCCTGGTACACGATTACATTGATCAGCGCACCCGATTCATTTTACCCTCGCACCACCTTAGTTTGAGAAGAAGTATGAAAAAATATGAGGTTAACACAGAAAAACAGATCACCAATTCAAGCTTTATGAATAATCGATTCGCCATCAATAATTGTTTTGGTAAAGCCATCCTCCTTCCATTTTATAATTTTTCCGCCTTTAGCCATGATTAAATGAACGGTAAAAAAGTAAGAGCAAAGCGAGGGTGACTTATTTAGGCAGGCATATATATGACAGCAACACTCATGACAATGTCAATCATGTTACGTTATTATTAAAATGTTTCCTTTTCTTTTTCATTACTTCTTTAACACACTACTTCTCCGCCATGTAGGCGCTGGTATTTTGCTATATATATATATATATATATGAATGACCTCCAAAGAGCGCTGAGACTTTTGATATCATGAACATGTCTGCAAAAACTGGGGTCTCCTGCCCAGCAAAAGTCGAGCAGCCAGCGCACGAGCATAGCTGTGCCGGCCTTTGAGACGCTGACTGTGCTTCTGCTTTAAGTCAAAGTGAACACTTTTAATTTTTTTTATCCTCCCCCTGCGCTATAGCCCAGACAAGTGCAAACACGGGACCCCTTTTCTACACCACGGCAAAATAATATTAAGGCGATTCACACTTTCTTTTGCACGTATACGATTATCAGGTCCTCACCTCGAATTATGAAGACACGCACACGAGTTGAGGACTGACAGTGCCATCACAGCCGATTAATGGCGGGACGTCTCACCAGTCTACACAAGAACCCCCCGCGATAGACAAAAATGGAGAAAAATAGCTTCCAGTTATGACCATTACGCGTAGAATTTCAAAATGAAACCTGACCAACTGTAAGGTGTAAGGAATGAGCCTGCCAAATTTCAGCCTTCTACCTACATGGGAAGTTGGAGAATTAGTGATGAGTCAGTGAGTGAGTCAGTCAGTCAGTGAGGGCTTTACCTTTTATTAGTATAGATTTATAGATTTTCTTAATTTCAAATTACACATGCACCTTGGATAGATCCTGTTAGAAATGATCTCCATGTACACAGAATACAACAGAATAACTTTAAGTCTAAAGCTGAGTTTTCCATGGGGTATCGCAGGTGGTCTGAGCAATTAAGTTGAAAAATACACTACAAATAAAAAATGATACGAATAAATTTTGAAAAGGAAGCCCATATTTAAAAATATATACTGTATTATTGCACCATTTTATTCTCAATCACTTACAAAATGACAAATGTGATCAGTACAAACCATTAGTATTCCAACTTCAACTTGCCACCCACCATGCTTGGTTTGTGTGCACCTGACATGTCTTAGCTTGCTCAATTCAACTAGATAGGTACAACTTAAGGAGTGTCTGCAAAAAACAGAAAATGGGTCATTGCCTTTAACAGGAAAGCTAAAACGAAAAAAGACAAATCTAGAAGTCAGGCAAAAAATAAGGAACCAAAATAAATAGTAAAATAAAAACTAAATGCTCAAAAAAACCTAGTAAAGAATATTTAACTTCTGGATTCGCAAACACACACACACACACACACACAGTAAGGTGAAGCCATTAACCCAATGTGTGCAGTGCTCAGAGGTTTTGACAAACACGGCCAAGAAGAAAACCAAATTACGCTTAAAGTTTTTGAGGCCAAGCTGAAGTAATTCCAAGGCAAACAGACCTTTATTGAGTTCACATGTGAAGGAAGTGACAATAATAAAGAATTGAACAAATTGATAAAACTGGGAAGATGCATACTACACAAAAGGTCTTAATTTTGATTGATGCTAATCGGCTATTGGCTCTTTCACACTTCTGAGTTATGGGATGAGGTGAATCTGTTTTTTCTCAACTCAAAGCATGAACTAGTGCATAAGTTTAGTGATTTTTGAGTGGTTGTCTAGTTTAGTATACAGTATATTGAATGATATTCTTGGTTACCTAAATGTGCCCAATCCATCTCTGCCCCACTCCACCCCACCAGTGAAATGCAGGGACTGTTTTTCCCCCAACTAAACCAAAAAAGAATAAATCTTTAGGAAACTCTAAATGTGGGCCAGACAAACTGTGGCTCTTGAAAATCTGACTTTTTAACAAAGAAAATGCAGCTTCTAATCACTGTAGATACCGATATCAGGAAGCATCTTAAAAGTGTCAAGACTCAGTTGCGTGAATACATGGATTGAAATCCTATTTGCCTACCAAAATTATGAGGCAATGATCAGATTAAGTGCCAAAGGGCAAGGCAGACTTGTCAGTCCTTCTTGCCAAAATGCTTTGTAACTGATTGTCTCATGGGAGAACCTACACAATTTTTAGCTTCATGTTGCTTTGGAGTATCTTGTCCTGTCTGACAAACCAGTCACATTTTTAATGCCATTTCCAGCAGCTTACCTCTGCAAAGCTGGGCTCTTTCAGGCACACAGAAGACAAATACAGCTGTAATACTGTGCCATATCATCAATAAAAAATGTTCTCCCTGCAACCTGACATTGAGTTTATTGATAGACAACATAAGCCCTCTGATTAGTTGAGCGACCATACTTGTAAATTGTTCCTATATTTATAATAACAAAATAAGTGACATGCAATATATACTTAAATTGCTCAGGGGGCACTTCAAAGAGTAGTTGTGGGCTGGTGATAATAAGCAGGTTTTTTTTTTTTTTTCCCCTGTACTGCACATGTAACTGAACCTGCACTCAAACATCAGGAGTTTGTGATTACAGTGTGCCAAAAAAAATAATTAATAGTCAAAATGAGCAGACTGTTGTAGAAGGCTGGGAAATACTGGTCTCTAAAATAAGCAAGAAATTGCAACCAATCAGAATTTACAAGTGTTGCCGATTATCTGAATCCAGTAAAATCTGGCCAAATTTTCTCTGATTGAATAATTCACTTTAACTTGTGTCCCTTGCCAATGTCTTATTATTTAAGTCCTCAGATAGTCCTTGAGGAAATGATGAATAACTTCATAAAGTATGAAAAATGCATATAAACAAGAGCTTATGAATAAACAATAACAACATGTCCAATACATTGACAAAATGCTTCTCAAATGCTTCATAAATTGATCCAAGAATTTTAATATTTCTGACTAATGCCAAATTCATTTCTTTTTCAGATTTTTTACTGACAGAAGCCATAAAAAGAACATCCAATTAAAGTTTACATTTCAATCGACAGTTTATTTCCAGAACTATCCACCTGGATACTAATGCCACTTGACTCAATTTATGATCACAGGGAGTTACAGTTTGTTCTGGCACCTGACATGAGGTAGGGATTAGCCTGGGCAGTATGCCAGTTAAATATAGTTCTCAAATGTATACATTTATTGAGAACCTTGCATATTTTTATCCAAATTCATTTAATTTGTACTGGTAAGGATCAGGGCAACACCACATCCACTTGTATAGACCCAAACATCATACCCTGAGCAATAGTTCTAGCGCTTCTTGGGATTTCCCAAACACTCTCAGGTCAAACAACTGAAATAATGTTTTCAGTTATCCTTGATTTGCCGAAGGATCTTCTACTCATGGAGCGTGCCTGGTACACCTGTGAGTGAAGCCTATAGCAACTCTTAATGCAGAGAAGCAGAGGTTGTACTTGGAGATTCCCCTGCATTAAACAGTGGGCCATCTCACCATTAAGGAAAAAAAGCTCTGAAACCTTTCCTTTGAACCTCTTTGCAAACAGATTAATCAATGCTGTATACAGTTGCTGTCTTTTTCACATTTTATTTCAAATACAACATACAAAATAATCAAGTTTTCACTTGATATATATTATGCAAAATACAGTAAATAACTGACCAGAAAGCAATGCAAACTGAATTGTTTCTACTTTTAATTTTCAAGATACTTGAGTAAAAACAAAACATATATAAAGACCTCCATACTGATTCTTTTTGTTGCTTGCTGCAGAATGAACATGTGTAGTGTTTTATTAACCTGTTATACTTCTTTGATTTAATGCCAAAACTTGAGTCTAAGAACAGTAAACAGATGTTTCTCAGACTACATTACAAGTAAATTACATATTGCACAAATAAACAAATTTCAAAAAATAAAGTTATTTATTAAAAAGGAGAAATCTTTCATTTAAGGTTCCACTAAAGTTCTAATTTAAAAAGCTAATTGCTTATTAAGCAAATAATATACTCAGTAATAAACACAATAATTATATAAAATATGTTAAAATATCCAAAATCTGATGACCAAAAAAAAATCTATAGAACTGAAAAAGCACACTTCTAAAAATTATTTCTATAGGTGAACCAAACAGCATGAATAAAACATTATTTTAGGAAGCATTCCTTTTAATGTTTTCATATATACAAATAAAATAAAAAAAGGTTCATATAAGACTAAAAAAGTCCACTAAAAAGTTCAAGAATACTTGACTTCCGAGGACCTTGTGTGTTCATTAATATGGAAGTAGAAGGCAAGCACCATTCTTTATTAAAAAAAATACTCAAAAGGTATTAATTATATTGAATAGCATCACAGTTTCTTGAGTGAGAGAACAAAATGCCTTTAAAGTACTAATTTAGAAGTTGTCTCAAATGCACTTTGAAGAGCTGCAAGCAAGAAGATTCTAGTGTGTTGCTTTTCCTCTGCTCATCTGGGCTGACAAGTTACAACTGTGTGCCAAGGATTTTTTTTTGGAGGTGATACCATGCAAGAATAACTGGAATAACCATTTTTACTAATGCTTAGCTGGAAGAAATACTGTTAAATTACAATTAAATTTTCTCCTCTCTTTTCTCAAATAAGCATGAAATTATTGTTGTTAAAACATTTAAAGGAATACAAGGTTCACTGGCTTAAGGTCCATCCCCTTTTGTATATATATGTACATTGGGAACTCAAGAGTTAAATATTTTGAAGGACAATAGCACCTGTGCAAGAATATTGTTCACTGACTTCATCTAGGCTTGATATAGATTAACATTCCTTGTGATTAAGGTTTAAATAGATGTTAATTATAACTTAACATTTATTTCCAACAAATGGTGCATAATATGTCAGGATTGAAAGCACATTTTTTGATTATATCTGTCTATTACTACAGTAGCCTCCCAGTATGATGCAAGGTGAACAGTTTTATTCATAACTGGAACCAGTGCAAAACAATATTAGTAGCAAGTGTAACAATATTTTTTAATTTGTCAAGTAAAAAGGTTGCTCTTGGACTAAGGAATAGGGATAAGGGCTTATTCAATGTATATATCATAAATATTGATTAATAAATTATTGCAACAGCTGTAGTTTTGCAGATGTTCTATTTCATTGTAGCGCTGAACTGGGAGCTAAGTGGAATATCAAATTATATCCCCATCTTCTTCTACAATCAAAAACTCTGGATGGTGACTAAAAGTTCAAGGGTTCTTCGGTTCACTCCTCAAGAAAATGTCAGGAGCTTAGCATTACAGGAGGACCTGGACGACATAATTGCTTCTAGACATATACAGTTGATATACCTACAGACTCAGTAGTTTTTCAGTCCTCAAATATCTATTATGAGATTACTAAAAACAAAACACCACGATTTAATTAACTATGCAGTTATTTCAATGAGTGAAAATAATATTTTATAAATCGGATTCAATTAGGTAATTAAAATAATTTCATTGATGCAAGCTACAGGTAAACTGTACAAGGAAACTGCTGGTTCAATGCAATTTGCCTTCTAATGCAATTAATATTTTCTTGACTGCACTTGTAAATGTGTTATGAGCTCCATCTGCTGGGTGAAAAAAAAAAGCTTTATCCTACTTAACATTTTAAAGAGAACTGTCTATTGACAACTTAATAGCAGAAAAGTGTTTGACAATTAATACAAATACAAGCATTCTAATAAAGACATATTTCAAATACTTTCAGCCTTATTAGAATTGATACTTTCTATTTCTTAAAGTCTAAAAGTAAATGAATCATTGTCCTGCCATATGAGTATTACAAAAGTTATTGATTACAACAGCAAAACACAGAAATCCCTGTTCCCTCTTCAAAATACAAATACAGTAAACATATTTAAAAACAAATGGAGAACTTACCAGTTTGTTTTCCTGCATATAAATTCTCTGAAGTTTTGAACAGCCTTTGGCTAATGCTACCATGCCTTCATCAGTTATTCTGTAGCACTGACCAAAGTGAACATCTTTCAGCTCTGAACAGTGTTGTCCCAACTACAAAAAAAGATTAAACAAATTCAAGCACTGCTTCATTTTTATACTGAAAGAAAGAAATCTTATTGCAAAAAATCAACTGGAAATTATGCAAATAACTGAATGAATATATATAATGAAAAACAATATACTTGCATGCTTCACTTTTAAATAATGCAGCTTTGCTATCATAAATCTACCACATGCATACCAATTACGTACTTCTCAGCAGTTTTCCTGTATTCTAGTTTAGCATTTACCTTTCACATTAAATACATTTTAAAAATAAAAATTAATGTTTACAAATTTCCATATTCTTTTCACCATTTGCAAATACCTCTGGATATAACAGCTTCAGTATTTACTGCTTTACAAAGTTGAGCCTCACTTGTTCAAAAAGAATCTACGGTTATTTTAGTAATATCTGCAAAAAAGTTTTTCGGTAAAGGCTATGTAAATACAAATATTTAAATGTTCTTTCAATATAAAGTCTTTCCAAAAATTAGCTGGTATTTTCAAGATTATGTGATAATAAAATGTTAAAATGTTTTTTGAATAACTTGATGTAAATAAAGGCAAATAATTCAAAAAATATAGTTAAACAGATTTAATTTAAAAAGAAATCAGCAGAAGCATAATTTCCCCTTGGGAAATATAAAGTACTATGTACCTACTTACAGGTGCCGGTCATAAAATTAGAATATCATGACAAAGTTGATTTATTTCAGTAATTCCATTCAAAAACTGAAACTTGTATATTAGATTCATTCATTACACACAGACTGATGTATTTCAAATGTTTATTTCTTTTAATTTTGATGATTATAACTGACAACTAATGAAAGTCCCAAATTCAGTATCTCGGAAAATTAGAATATCAATTAAGACCAATGCAAAAAAAGGATTTTTAGAAATGATGGCCAACTGAAAGGTATGAACATGAAAAGTATGAGCATGTACAGCACTCAATATTTAGTTGGGGCTCCTTTGGCCTGGATTACTGCAGCAATGCGGCGTGGCATGGAGTCGATCAGTCTCTGGCACTGCTCAGGTGTTATGAGAGCCCATGTTGCTCTGATAGTGGCCTTCAGCTCTTCTGAATTGTTGGGTCTGGCGTATTGCATCTTCTTCTTCACAATACCCCATAGATTTTCTATGGGGTTAAGGTCAGGCGAGTTTGCTGGCCAATCAAGAACAGTGATACCATGGTCCTTAAACCAGGTACTGGTAGCTTTGGCACTGTGTGCAGGTGCCAGGTCCTGTTGGAAAATGAAATCTGCATCTCCATAAAGTTCATCAGCCGCAGGAAGCATGAAGTGCTCTAAAACTTCCTGGCAGACGGCTGCAAAACCTTGGACCTCAAAAAAAAACAATGGACCAACACCAGCAGATGACATGGCACCCCAAACCATCACTGACTGTGGAAACTTTACACTGGTCCTCAAGCAACGTGGATTCTGTGCCTCTCCACTCTTCCTCCAGACTCTGGGACCTTGATTTCCAAAGGAAATGCAAAATTTACTTTCTTCAGAGAACATAACTCAGCAGCAGTCCGATCCTTTTCGTCTTTAGCCCAGGCGAGACGCTTCTGACGCTGTCTCTTGTTCAAGAGTGGCTTGACAAAAGGAATGCGACAGCTGAAACCCATGTCTTGCATACGACTGTGCGTGGTGGTTCTTGAAGCACTGACTCCAGCTGCAGTCCACTCTTTGTGAATCTCCCCCACAGTTTTGAATGGGGTTTGTTTCACAATCCTCTCCAGGGTGCGGTTATCTCTATTGCTTGTACACTTTTTTTCTACCACATCTTGTCCTTCCCTTCGCCTCTCTATTAATGTGCTTGGACACAGAGCTCTGTGAACAGCCAGCCTCTTTAGCAATGACCTTTTTTGTCTTGCCCTCCTTGTGCAAGGTGTCAATGGTCGTCTTTTGGACAACTGTCAAGTCAGCAGTCTTCCCCATGATTGTGTAGCCTACAGAACTAGACTGAGAGACGATTTAAAGGCTTTTGCAGGTGTTTTGAGTTACAGTAATTAGCTGATTAGAGTGTGGCACCAGGTGTCTTCAATATTGAACCTTTTCACAATATTCTAATTTTCCGAGATACTGAATTTGGGACTTTCATTAGTTGTCAGTTATAATCATCAAAATTAAAAGAAATAAACACTTGAAATACATCAGTCTGTGTGTAATGAATGAATCTAATATACAAGTTTCAGTTTTTGAATGGAATTACTGAAATAAATCAACTTTGTCATGATATTCTAATTTTATGACCGGCACCTGTACATATCTATATGTTTACATTTTGACAAATAATGCTTTTATATCACAATGGTTAAATATTACAAATAAGTAGCTTATAGCAAAAAGATTTTGAAATCTTACATCTACCTAGAATTCTTTTCTGAAAGTAAAATGATTCATTGCCTGGAAGGAAAAACTATATTATGTATCCAGAGGGAACATAAATGACCTAATTCATTCCTATCAAATTACTGCCAAAAGCCGACTGGTTTTCAAGGGACAGAGACTGAAAAAAGAGAGGGAGCGTATGTGGAGTAGAATGAACGTTAGCAAAAAGTGCTGTCTGTTTGATAACAAAAAACAGATATACATGTCAAGGGAACATGCAATTTGTTTGAATAAAAGCTTTAAAAGATGAGTGAAGACTGCTGTCTCAGCATATCTTTTATTGTACTGTTTTATCCACAGACTCCCACTGAATGGCCATTTTACTTCTTTATAACTCCCTGCATTTAAGTTTTTAAAATACAGTAAAAATTGTTTTAAAATGTTTCTTATTCACAACTGTCTGTATTTAAATGTATGCAATACAATAAAAAATTGTTTTACTAGGTTCTCATAATAATTATTATTAACAAGTAATATTTCTCCTTTAAGCTGAAATGATGCAAAAGATAAGATGAGGCCATCATTGCTGGGAGAGTTAAGGAAAACTCTATTAATCTAAAAATATTATTCAGACCTTTGACTGCAAATGGGTGATATCAATTATATACTTAAACATAGGAATATCATGTTAACAGGTTAATTTGTTTGAGACCAAGCATCTCAACAAATGTGAAAAAAACGCTCAGTGCATTTTGATACAATGTAGAGAGCAAGACTACACAGACAAGTTTTTAAGATTTGTTTTTCTCATAACTACAATTGCACTAATATTTTTAGCATTAAATTACAGGGTTGCAATACTTTTTATTAATTAATGTATATGTTAAAAAATAGTTGTATTACTATTTAAATAATATACTATAATTCTTTTACAGAAGAAATATTTTCTAAGGGAGTAATGGAGAATTATCCAGCTATTCAATGAACATTGCTAAATATGTGTTCTACTGATTAAATATAATGTACTTGTGCACACAGAAAGTAATGTTTGATGATACATTAAAATACTGTGTTTTCCAGATGCCACTAGAATAATGGATATAAAGAAACACCAACATTAAGTTATTCATACAACAGGATAAAGGTTTAAAACTATCTGCACCTCTGTACCAATACTGTTAAAAAAAATCCACCCTATTATTTTCATTTTTGCTTTTATTTTAAATGACTTGCCATCATTAAGCAATATAACTTTAGCAACACTGTAATTAGAAATATTTTCGTATTAGGAGATATACAGTAAAAATGTAAACATTTTTTACTGCTCACTGCAAACAAATATATGTATGTACAAAATGACTAGCATTCTGTTATTTTGCAACATGGCTTTTTTACGCATGCTATTCAATAAAAGTGCTGTACAGGATTAAGAAAAAGTCAATATATAAAAAATAAAATTAGGCAATACTAATTAACATAGAATAAATGTAAGGTCCGAAGACCATGGAGGATGGTAAAATAAAATCTGCAGGGGTTCCAGGCCACGATACCGCCCAGCCCCCTCTAGGCATTCTATGTAACATAAATGATCTCAATCGATCTCATGGTTTTTCAGGCTTCACATGGAAGAACTCGACGATGATGGTCTGGCCTTTAATCCATCAATGTAGGGACAGTACAGTGCTTTGTTCAGATGGTGGTGGCACAGATTCGCCACCACATAAAATCGGAAAAAGAATAGCAGAGATCATAATCATAGCATTTTTATTGTAATTTGTAGTATTTTTATTTCTTTATTTTTTTACTTTTAGTGACTTTAGTGATTTTTTTACCCCTCTTTAAAATATCTTAAGAAATATTCTGCCTACAAGCAGTAAATAGAAAATTTTCATCTTCTCTACCAAATTATGGGCATATTTCAGTAATTAGATTCACATTAAAAAAATAAATTCTACTGTAAAGAAAATACATACTGAATGTTAGACAATTATTGCTAATGTGGATCAGACTGCAACATTGGTTTGCCAGTATTTTCCTTTATTAATGTAAACAAATAAAATTCATGTAAAGCTGTTTGTATTATTAAGTTAAAGTTCATCTTGCAGCCAATCGAACAGAAGAAAGCACTGTGGAGAACTGACTTTAAAATATTACATACTTAAGGTTCAAAGACAGATTAAACATGGATCATCTTTATGTATGAACAAAAATAGATCTATAAATGGCAATCTTTAGGAAAGAAGGGAATATAAAACAAATAAAAAATAAATATCTATTCATTTAATAGCATGCTGGGATAACACATGGGCCAATTGCCTAAATGCATTAGAGTATAGCTTTCGCAAAGATAAGGAAATCACAATGATGAATAAAAGAGTGTTCTTCCATAATGTAGATAATCAACTCATGCTAGTTTGCAGAAAACACAACAAAAGCATGTTATACACATAATGACAGTATTATCAGAAACCTTTGGAGATTAAACGTCTATAGGAAGGCGGCACAACCCTGCTGTTATATGACAATGTTGCATTTCTATACCATTAAGTACTGTAGATTATTTCTTGTAACACTTATATTAGTGGATAATTGAAATGGTTTTGTCACTGAAGATGACTTATGACTTTCATCCCGGTCACTGCAGATAATTAAACTATTCTCAAATGGAATTTTGCAAATGATTTAACCTTTGTGTTTGTAGACTTAAGCACTGCCTTTAAAATAACAAGCTGAACTCTCTTCTAAATTGCTGTGTCTTTCCTTAATTTGCGTTACATAGCACTAACCATCTTCTATCCTGAAATAAAAGATTACTGAAAGAGGTGAAATCCACCAACAGAAGATTATCAGTAGAGGTTTGCATGGCTGGCAAAAATAAGGAGCTGGTGATGCTGCATATGTGTGCCTCTGGTCCTCCAAAAAATGGAAATAATCGTAAACAGAGAGGGTATAATGCGGAAGTCTAAAATAAAAAAAAAGTTTCATAGTAAAAATGAAAAAGCAAAAGAGATTTGTACCATTCTGGAGTCACTTAAAAAACCATTTCTTAAGTTCTGGGCTTTACCTGACAGTCAGAAACAAAGTCATATGATGAAAAACAATTGAGACAATGATGAATTTTACAGCCAGTGAATGTCTTGTTTAATAAATGGGAAACACTAATTCACCAAAACATATTATATAAATGTAAGTTGAATAAATGTCTTACTTTCTTGTAAGCACCACACTTACTTTTGCACACCTTAAAATTAATAAAGCAGCCCTCTAATAAAATCTGGTTCTGAACTGGATCAACGTCTTAAATTTGAAGCTACAAGAGTATGTGCATGGCAACCCATTTTAACATTTAACATCTTTTACAAATTCCTATTTTGATATCTGTAATTACATTTTGACTTGCTGAGATAATAATTGCAGATCTTGTTAATGTGTTTGAATTAAAGATCTCTTAAAAAATGCATTTTTATACCCTAAAGTAGAATTAAAAATAGTGAAGTAACCCCCCACATCTGTGGTTCGAACTGTAATTAATCAAAATTATAGATATCTACTATTCACATTTACATACTGTATTGACAGATTTTTATAATTTGAATTTCTAATAGTAAAAATAAAATTAACCATTGAGAAATTAAATCTGTATAGGGGTTACTGGGAAAATCCCTCAGTTGTAAATATTTAACAGATTCTGCAATTTGTATTGTAAAGTTTATTCTAAAAGTTGTAGATATATACTCAGCAAAAAAAGAAACATCCTCTGACTTTCAACTGTTTTTACTTTCAGTAAACTTAATGTGTAAATATTTGTATGAACACTAAAAGAGTCAACACCATACAACATAAACTAAAAATGTTTCACAATGTGTCCCTGAATGAAGGGAGGCTCAAAATCAAAAGTACCAGTCAGTATCTGGTGTGGCCACCAGCTGCTTGAAGTACTGCAGTGCATCTCCTCCTCATGGACTAGACCAGATTTGTCAGTTCTTGCTGTGAGATGTTACCCCACTCTTCCACCAAGGCACCTGCAAGTTCCTGGACATTTCTGGGGGGAATAGCCCTAGCCCTCACCCGGCGATCCAACAGGTCCCAGACGTGCTCAATGGGATTGAGATCCGGGCTCTTCGCTGGCCATGGCAGAACACTGACATTGCTGTCATGCAGAAAGAGCACTTTTTGCCACTCCTGTCTGGTCCAGCGAAGGTGGGTTTGTGCCCATAGGCGGCGTTGTTGCTGGTGATGTCTGGTAAGGACCTGCCTTACAACAGGCCTACAAGCCCTCAGTCCAGCCTCTCTCAGCCTATTGCAGACAGTCTGAGCACTGATGGAGGGATTGTGTGTTCCTGGTGTGACTCGGGCAGTTGTTGTGGCCATCCTGTACCTGTCACACAGGTGTGATATTCGGATGTACCGATCCTGTGCAGGTGTTGTTACACGTGGTCTTCCACTGCGAGGATGAACAGCTGTCCTTCCTGTCTCCCTGTAGCGCTGTCTTAGGCGTCTCACAATGCAGACATGGCAATTTATTGCCCTAGCCACATCAGCAGTCCTCATGCCTCCCTGCAGCATGCCTAATGCACGTTCACACAGATGAGCAGGGACCCTGGGCATCTTTCTTAGGGTGTTTTTCACAGTCAGTAGACAAGTCTCTTTAGTGTCCTGCGTTTTTAGAACTGTGACCTTAAATGCCTACTTTCTGTAAGCTGTTATGGTCTTAACGACCATTCCACAGGTGCATGTTAATTAATTGATTATGGTTAATTGAAAATGCATGGAAAACATTGTTTAAACCCTTTACAATGAAGATCTGTAAAGTTATTTGGATTTTTAAAACATTATTGTTGAAATACACAGTCCTGAAAAAGGAACGTTTCTTTTTTTGCTGAGTATATGTACTTCTCATTTTGACTTCTGAAACATACTGAAAATAACGAATTCCAAGTAATCAAAATTATGTTTAGGAATGTAAAGTATAATTTTAACTTGTCAGAATGTAATGAAGAATATTAAAAGCAAGGCACTACATGTAAAAAAGGCTTTCTATTAGTCTGAGAATCTACAGTTACTGTATGTGTCGCAGTTTACAAGCAAACCTGCTGGTACCAAAAGAGAGAGTAACTGTTTGCAGCTTAATAGCTTAAATTAAATACAGTTGTTAGAAAAAAGTTGATCAAGACAGTATATTTAAACATTCATGCTATGGCTTGAACATCAGCAACTCATAAAAGCCAAATTACAGAGTCCACAACACACTTATTTAAAGATAAAGTGCATTAGCACAACTTGCAATAATAATGAAAATACCAACAGCACAGAAACAATTAAGGGTATACAAGTGAACCCGTAGGAACATTAAGAAAAGAGTGAAATGCTGGATCCAACTGCTGAAGTGTTCAAAGCAGTTGTTGAGGAAAGAAATTCAAATGAACATTGTCAGATTAAAACTAAAGAAAGTCAAGACAGCTCAGCTACACAAATACATTTTATATCTCATCCTCTGTCTAGCACGTTTTTGTCCTGTTACCTATCCAATTGATCTGCCCCCTGCAATAAAAAGACTGTACTAACAACACTACGAGTCTCAAAGAAGTTTTACTGAAATCCATTACAAAAAACAATTTCAGCAGCTCAAACTATTAATGCTTCTAGAATAATATATTTATATACCGGGGGCTCCGCACCCTGCTTGCTTCGCTCTCCAACCCCTGGGTTTTTTCCAGAAATACAATTTAAAGAGATTTTTTTTTCATGGGAATTATTACATATGCATTATGTTCAATTTTACTTTAAAACTTCAGTAAAACAGTATTTAGAATTAACTTCTCTGATATAATTTTTTATGGTCTTCCACTGTTAAATTTCAGTCTGCTGTTATCTCTTTCGTTACCTCTGATTGGTTAATTTCTTGTGGAAGTCCAAATTGCTGCATTGTTAAATCTTCTGCTTCTAGCATTGCTTTGATGATTGAAAGAGCCGTTTGTTCATTCGATTTTTTGGATAATGGTCCTTTGAACACTTCCCATAATTATAAAGCAGCAACTTCACCCGTCATAATTAAGTACACAAAAAACTGCCTTAATTTGTCAGGCATCATTAAGAAGTGGCATCAGGCATCATTTCAAACATATAGTCGTTCGATTTACTTAACCGAGCTGCTCGTGCCATTTCTTGAAAGGCACCTACGAAGTTCCATCTATAATTAGAACATCTTTATATGACGTTGCTCCTTTCAATCCACGTAACAATTTTAAATGAAACCGTTTGATACGTTTTGGTGATACGATATTTAAATCGAGCAACACTTTTGCAATTAATTTTTCTTGGATGCCACGGTCTTTTTTGTTTCTGCCATGTGTAACACTGAGGAATTTTCGCATAAGTATATGCTTTTGCATTTACATCTGTTTTATTAAGTTCAAAATAAGCCAATAATTTAGTATTTCTATTTTTTGCTACCTCTAAAGCTTCTGCTTCTTCTCCCTCTTTAAATTAAATCATATTCTGACCTGGTAAATGAATCGGTATTAATTCAACAAAATTCCATTAACTGCCACCCGCTTTCCATTCCATATCTAAATATGCTTGAACTTCGGCCTGAGACTGTTCTTTCGATAAAGTTACACTTTCTCTATCGTGCCCTTTATGAAAGTACTTGTAGACGTACTTAATACTCATAACCAATACACAATACTCAACATTAATATGACAATCGAATAGTTTGAGCAAATATGGGTTATATGGTACAATCATTGAATTATCGAGCATCACAATTTGACCATCTTTCTTTCCATGATAAGTGTGTTGTTCATGACAATTATCTCTTCAGCGATAATCAAGAAAGCCAGTGTTAGTCATATCTGTTGTTTGAACGAAAGCTTTTGGAAATTTCTTTAAACACTTTTTTTCTTTTAAGTCCCAACATACTGAATGTTTTAAATGTGGTCCGCGAGACATGTGTTTAATGACTTTGTACCATAATTCAGGATAGGTTTCTCGCTCTCTCTCTCTCTCTGATAAAACAATCTACTTACAAAAGTGGGAATATCCAGAGCCGATGTAGCCAGTGGCATTGTTTTCAAAAATCTGCGGATATCTGGTCATTGTGGATTGCATGTTATTGAAATAACTAAATCTGGCCGACCGATAGTTCGGGATATTGCCATTGCATCATGATATAACTGTTGCAATGCTCTTGGACTACCTTGAAATGCTGATGGTAATATTACTGCTTTACCTATTTTGAATTTGTCTGAACTATTGATATTTGGATTTTGAACGTGATCAATTAGACCTTGCATATGTACCGTTCTAAGTTTTGCTTGATTCGATTTAATAAAGAAGAGACAATAAACTTTGACTTACAGAGATACACATTAATAATGTAATGTTGCGATAGACGTTGCAGATCTTTCTTCTTCACTCAGTCGTTGCTTACTTTCCTTATCATCAGAATTTGCACATAGATTATTATTGTTCTTTTCTGCATTTCTTTGGGCTTTCTGTTCTCTCCAGCGCTTTTGGGTCTCTTTTCAACATGCTGCTCTTTTTTCTTTGCTTAGTCATTTTTGAAGTTCTATCCAACAACTGAGAAGTTAGATGACCATGATCTTGTTTGCAAATGGTTGTAAGTAGGGTGTGTCAATAACTGAGAGGTTAAATGACTATCGCCTTGTTTGAAAAGGTCATGGGACTTACTTCCAAAGGATGTCAGTATGACGGGACTTGACCGTGTCATGGGACGTGAAAGTGTTTCTCTGAAATGTCTCTGTTTCTCTTCAAAAGATCATGTCTCGTCCCAAGTTTTTTTTTTATATTTTATATATATATATATATATATATATATATATATATATATAACAGAGATATTTTATAGAGTCACTCTTGCAACACATACAGTACAGAGCACAGTATATTGATGCTTATACTTGTATGTGCTAAACAGCATAAAATCCGTTGAGATTAGCTAGAACCATGACTAGCAGGTATGACTACTTTACCTTAAAACATCTAACTTCCTAATCTGATTTACTACTATAACATCAAATCTTATATCCTCAGACCAGCGGACTACTGCCAATTGCTGACAGATACGTACTAATTAATAAACCTGTATAAAGCTTGGTAAAAATCACTTTGACTGCAATACTATGATACAAACATAGTCCTTTGGTCACTATATAAGTTTTCATTATATCTGCCATCATCTGTGAAAAAGAGTGGAGGAAGAGTCACTCGTTTATATGTACTTTGATGTCTCAGAATCTAATTAACCTGCCATTTTTGAAGTTATCTGAATTTTTAATATATTGTTGATTTGCTTGTACTATACAGTTTGACATGTACATCACCACTGATATGTCTAATGAAATATATTTTTTATTTTGAAATCTGTTTGAAAAGTTTCTTAAATTGACAATAGTAAATAGGAATAACTGATTAAAGATAAATTATATTATTACTCACTACACTGTCAGCTACACTGGCTTGCAACACATTAGAGCTGTCAGATCAAATGTAGCTATTCAAATATACTTTTTTAAAAGTCATATTCAAAAAGCAAAAGAATGGTTATATCTTTTACTTCACACTAATTTAAGCATCATGTTATCAAGACACAGACATTAGCTCCATAAACAGACTTTTTCAAATTTGAAGGGTGACTCTGCATTTCCATTAGTAAAATTCACATTTTCTTAAGCACATACCACAACAGCTCTTTTTTTCCCTAGCAAAATACTCTGCCATTTTGATCTACATTTTCAGTAAGAATAGATTTTTAAATACTTCTGTACCACCCTAAAACTATTGTTCTGTTGCTGATCCTATCTATTCTAGTTCACTGTAAAATCACAGATCCCTGACTGAAAGCTGCTTTGTGCTACAACTGTTAACAATTCATCAAAAGGAAGCAAAAGTTGCTTTCCTTTCTCATTATTGACAATGGGAAATAAGTGATATATTTCCAATTTTATTTTTATTATAGCTTCTTTAGAATACTCATTTTCAGGATCAGTGTCAACAATGCTTGTTTAGCTATCTAAGCCATCAAGAGTTATCATGCACAACTAGCTTTCTGTTAACTTGTAGCACAATGCTGAGAGAGAGAGAGAGAGAGGAGTTAGGAGCATGCACTGATACAGCGCATTGCCACACCCACCACATGATAAACCAACTCAGGATCCCAGATTAGGACCCAAGTGCAGCCATGTAATGGGTGACACCTCAGCACCACACTAGTTCAGATGAAGTGGAACAGTGTGAGGTTTTTTTTATGGTGGCTGGAGTGCCAATTCTTTTACCAATCCCCAGGTTTTTCCCTGCAGGTTGAAGGGCCTACATGCAGGGCTGGATGCAGATTAACATCATACCCAGGACAAAGACATGAATATAAGAAAATATTCTGTTTGCTTTTAAATTTTTGCTGTATATGAAAGGAAAAAAAAGAGAGATTAGTTTAGTACTGCATGCTATTCCTAAACCCCCTGCTGTGCTCAGCTTTATGCAAAGTATTAGGTTTAAAACAGGAATCCTCTGATCGATTGGCCATCAATCAAAATAGTTAGAGATTCACTAGAAAACTCGCTTGGTGATTGGTAAAAAGGCTGATCACAAAAACCGATACTTTCAGCCCCTGTTTTCTAAGCTTTATGGTAATTTAGCTGTAGCACTCCTTTAAGCAAGGTACTACTATAGTTGAGCCACTGCTATATTTTTCTTTCTTTTGCATCAAATTTCCTGCAGTGTAAACAAAAGAGCAGTGAAAGATGTACCCTTAGGCCCTCTCCTCAGTTCAGAGATGGTTGTTTCTTTCATCATCTTACAATGCGGTCATTGCAGCCATTCCCCAACTCTCTGTGAATGGTACTCATGCCCATTGCTCAATGATCACACAACCCATTGTTAGTCAATGGTGCTAGTTCGGTCATTAGGCCATGGTACTGTTTATAAGGTTGGAGAAACCTGCAGTCAACTGAGACTGAGAAGTCACCTAAATGAGCGATGAAATGTATCGGAAAAAAAAAAACTATGTCCAAATGAACAGAATAAACTTTCTAGAATTTCCTTACCTGAATTATTGAGCATGCATCGAGACAAAGAGCAGTGATTGGAAGCTAGTTTTATCAGTGAATGAAAGGAGATTGGAAAATGGAGTAATAACCTGAAAAAAAAGTAATCAGAGCAGTTGTCCTGTGCAACTAGACAAAATAACAAGAAAAGCTACTTTAAAAAATGTAGAACTTCATTTTGACCTTTAAATTAAAACAGATACCACTTGAGTTTGAACAATTTGCTTGTTTAAAATGAAGCAGCTTACACTTTTAATTGGAAAAAGCACTAGGATGACACTTTTTATTAGCTAACTAAAAAGATTACAATATGCAAAGTAGCAACTCAGACCCCTTCTTCAGGCAAGATGTAATCAATCAAAACTTTACATCTTGCCTGAAAAACAGGCCCGAGTTGCCTCGAAAGCTTGCAAATTGAAGAAAAGATACAAACAAATTTGAAATTCCTGATTAGTAAACAACAGGCTTTTGTTTTTATAGATGTGTACTGTGTTTGTTCATTTGTTACTGTTTGTCATACAGCATAAGTTAGCATAAGTTTGGATAAGAAACAAGTACTACAGTGTACAATTAAAATGTTAATCCATATTTTATAATTACACCTCAAGAATGTCTAGTTGATACAATGAAAAAAAAAACACCTGTATATATAGATTAAATGTATATTTTTAACAGCAAAAAGTTGTAGTGCAATTAATGAATTAAAATGATTAAAACCTTTAAGTGCATGCTTATTTACAATTAAGCAGCACTGACTAGTAATTGCATATAATATATATATTTTTTGTTGTTGGAGAAATGGTGAAAACTACTGTTTTTAATTAAGCCGTGTTTCAGATAGGTACATTACAGAATAAACTACACAATATGACAGCGTGTAATTATGAGAAACATTTTATTTTCTTTCATGCCATGTGTATTACAGATAAATATTTTCGTACATATTTTATTAAAGTATTTTTAAAGAGAAAAAAAAAATCTGATTCAGTATTAGACAATCAAGTAACATAAAATCGGTGATCAGTATCAGCCTTAAAAAACCTGATCAGACAATCCCTAGTTTAAATAGTAAAAATAAAATTGACCATTGACTGCTGGAATCTGCATGTAAGTTACATA
Organism: Polypterus senegalus; assembly: GCF_016835505.1. Classification (NCBI taxonomy): domain Eukaryota; kingdom Metazoa; phylum Chordata; class Cladistia; order Polypteriformes; family Polypteridae; genus Polypterus; species Polypterus senegalus. The sequence continues at coordinate 71,283,948 of NC_053160.1, read as the reverse complement.
AGATATCTGTGCTATCTTTCTTATCTTTCTGTTTGCTTATTTCTGACATGCGGATTATCTTATTTGGTTCCAGATGTAGCCATGACAGCCTGCTGCTACTGGCACTGAGGATTTTGTAGGATTTGGTGTTTTAGAAAGTTGAGAAGATGAAAGAGTTATAATAACTATATTTTGCAATCTCATTCTGTCCTCCAATGACAAATACCCATTAACATTTATCAAGTAAGGAAGACCAAAGTTTTAAGGGGAGGTAGTTATACTAATTAATCATAGTGCCAAAGAGTTATAACATCTTACATGTTGATTAGACAATCAACTAAAAATTTAATTGTACTCTGTTAAATCTATAAACCATAACCTATTTGGGTGCCAGAGAAAATGTATTTGCTTCTCCCAATATGAAACTTTCAAGCTCCACAAATACATGCCTACATAACTGACAAACTGCAAGCATGAAGACTTCAAAAAGAACAGATACCGCATCCAAGTCCTGAACTGTGATACAAAGTGGTGAGAGAATGTATCGCGTACAAGGTGAGGACTTTGTCCCAAGATAAAGTTGCTTCAGTTCATCCAGAGGTTTTCTCCTAGCTCAAGTGTATTTCCTTTTATTTAATTTTTTGTTGTCTTTTACAGAAGTATAGTTGATCATGTTTTCATTCATTTTTATGTTGAACTATTTAATTTATATTTTATTTATTGAATTTTGTTTTTATGAACAATGTTAGTTTTGTGGTGCCCTGTCCTTCTAGTTATGATACTTGTACTTAGTATGTTGAGTCCAGAGGGACAGGGCCAACTAATTCAAGAGCTGAGGAACCACTCCCACTGGTATTTAAGGCGAAGCAGCAGTTATAGCTTATTTGGCACAGAGCTTGTTTCCCTAGTTTGTAGATTATACTTTTCTCTAGTTATTGGATTTCCTGGGTTTGGCCCCGGCTTTCAAAGTACGGTACTCTTTCTAGTTTTTGAGCCTATGAAGCTAGTAAACCTGCCTTTTGAGTTTGAAACCAGGCTGAGGTGGTGAGGTCTACCCTTTTTAAGGTTAGCCTTGGATTAAAGTTAAAGATCTGATCTGGTTTTTCAAGGGCTAAACCATTTTTGAGCTTATTAAGAGACAGGGTCATAGCAAAAGTCATCTTCACACACACTCATCCGGGGCCAATTTAGATTTGTTAATCAAATAAACCTTTTTTGTCTTTATGAAGAGGGCGAGAAATCAATTTCTTCTTCTTCTTTTGGCTCCTCCCATTAGGGGTTGCCACAGCGGAGCATCTTCCTCCATATCTTTCTGTCTTTCTTTCTGAAACTTGTTCTGTTACACCCATGACATGCATGTCCTCTCTCACCACATCCATAAACCTTCGCTTAGTCCTTCCTCTTTTCCTCTTCCCTGGCACCTCTATCCTTAGCATCCTTCTCCCAATATACTCAGCATGTCTCCTCTGCACATGTCCAAAACAACACAAACTTGCCTCTCTGATGTTGTCTCCCAACCGTCCAACTTGAACTGACCCTCTAATGTACTCATTTCTAATCCTATTCATCCCCGTCACACCCAGTGCAAATCTTAGCATCTTTAACTCTGCTACCTCCAGCTCTGTCTCCTGCTTTCTGGTCAGTGCCACTGTCTCCAACCCATATAACATAGCTGGTCTCACTATCGTCCTGTAGACCTTCCCTTTCACTCTTGCTGATACCCGTCTGTCACAAATTACTCCTGACACTTTTCTCTACCCATTCCACCCTGCCAGCACTCTCTTCTTCACCATATAAAATTAAATTAATATATCAATGCAGACAGATCAAATATCTAAAACAGTACCTAGTTAAACATGGTTGTTCTAAAGCCATGTTTTTGTTTAAAGCATCTGCCTTTTCATTACTTACTTTTTATATATTTATCTAAGATTATCTGTGGTACCCATCTAAGATGGCTTCAGATCTAAGCTATCAACAAAGACCTCAGCATATTCAGCATACCTCAGCTTTTGCACCAAATGGCAGCTTGGACACCAGGGGCCTCATGTATAATGGCATGCGTAGAACTCACACTATAACATGGCATAAGCACAAAAGCAGAAATGTTCATATGCACAAAAAAATCCAGATGCATAAATCTGTGCGAACGCCAACTTCCACGTTCTTCCGCTACAAAAATCCCAGTCAGCGTGAAAAGCAACGCACATGCACACGCCTGCTGTCCCGCACCAACTCCTCCCAGTATTACGCCTCTTTGAATATGCAAATCAATATAAATAGCCCTTAAACTCAGCCTTCTGTGAAAAGACAATGGCAAAAGCACAAGGGAAAATAGAAGAATTTCAGCGAATACCAAGTGTAGGCAAGGAAAAACGTACTATTTGCTGGTTTAAACAGTGGTATAAACAACAAAAGGAAGTTGATTGAGTAACATAGCGTGTCGGAGAAACTCAAAATCTCAAATTCACAAAGTCACACAGTGCCCGAAATAAAAAAGAAGTTGTCACATAACAAAGTTGCCGTGAAAAGGCAAGTCGTAGCCCACTGTCAAAGTGTCATATGAAAGCTTATTAGGGTACAGAGGGAAAAAAAAAAAAAGGCACAAAGTTGGGGAAAAAAGCACAAAATGTAAACTTTAAACTTGAAATTTCCCCTTTAATCATGTAGTTTATTTTGTCATTAAAGTAGAACATCATAAACTTCATCTTAAAATCGTTTAATTTACTAGTTTCTCAGATCCCATCGTAACTAAACTAGCACGTTAAATGCTTTGTTTTGTATTTGATCTTCTATGTGTTTGAATCACTATGTGCTTCCGGGTTTTCTCTTCCTCCGACAGGACACAGAATCTATTACATTCGTAATATTACAGCTCTCTGAATAATTAAAATACTGATATGTATACGTGACATTATTTTCATGATGATCGGAGTTAAAGCATGTTATTAAATATGGGAACACAGTGGCGCGGTGATTGGTCATGCCTCATGCAAGATGCTTGCTGCGCCATGTGCGACCTTCGATGAAATATTTTATTGTAACAGTATTTTAACAGTACTGCCTCTTTCAAACATACTAAGCCCCAATTCCTATCCTTACTTGTCTTTCTCCAAATACCCAATCACCACACAATCAGCTCTGTAATAGACGTTAAGCCATCTGTAAGCTTAGAACACAGATTCTTCAAAGCCTTTAAGGAATATTGAAATCTCTTCGCACTACATGTTTCAATTATTCTATCCATCTATCCTTCCAGTGTCGCACCAGCAAAAATACAGCGCGAGGCAGGAACAATCCGTGAACGGAGCGCCAGCTCCTCACTAGTGCTGCAGTACCGTGTCCTCAAATGTTTAATTATTAACAATATAGATTATTTAAATGAAGCTAAAGTTTTATCTGTATAATATAACATATTTTGATGCATTTCATCTTAAAAATTATATTGTCATCATATGTAAATACGCGCTTTATAAAGTGGCTCAGGTTGTGCAATGTTATAACTGTAGTGCAAGTTTACAGTGAGGTAATTGTACTTATAAGTACAAACAGTTCTACAAGGAGCACTTGATGGACTGATTGAGTGCGTTTATAGTTCTTGGGATTAAACTGTTTCTGAACCGCGAGGTCCGTAGAGGAAAGGCTTTGAAGCGTTTGTAGTGTGAGAGGTACCGTGTGCTTGATGCTGTATACCGATAATTCTCTTTCCGATCACCTGCTGTAGATCTACAATTCCCCACTCAGATATAGTGATATAAATACTCCGAGTGGTGCAGTGAGAGAATTATGGAAAAAGATGATCCGCTGCGGCAACCCCTAATGGGAGCAGCTGAAAGAAGAAAAAAAAAAAAAGTGCAGTGAGAGTAACAACGCTAAAGCAGCTACGGTATTTGGAATACTTTGGCTATTCCCTGGACCATTATATTGTTACAGGTTAATTACAATCAGATGCCTTAATATAAAAAAAACAATATGTAGTTAGTTTCAGTGTATATGATAAAGCTGCGTCAGGGATGTGGATCTAAAAAAGAAAGGGTAATCACACAGGAACAGTAGCACTGCTTTGACGATGGGTGCCACCAGTTTGCAAAACCGAGCAGAGAACTTGAGTACGCAAAAGAGTTGGAGCTAACATGAAAATGTGCGTGGCTTTACGCCAAGTTAAGGTTTTATACATGGCGATTTGAGAGTGGAAACGTTCCTATGCAATATTTTTGTGCGTACACACTGTTTATGCATGAGGCCCCAGGTCTTCATGAAGTGCCTGGAAGGGATTCTGGTAAGGGTCTCATATTGAGACTCCATAGTTCTGCTTGGTGACTTCAACACCCACGTGAATAACGAAGGAGACACCTGAAGAGTCATGATTGGGAGGAACAGCCTTCTTGATCTAAACCCGAGTGGTGTTTTGTTATTGAACTTCTAAACTAGGCATGGTTTGTCCATAACAAACACCATGTTAGAACATAATGTAGCTCATGGGTGTACTTGGTACCAGGGCACCTTAGGCGAAAGATCTATGATCGATTTTTTAATTGTATCAACTGATTTCCAGCCATATGTTCTGGACACTCAGGTAAAGAGAGGGACAGAGCGGTCAACTGATCACTGCCTAGTGGTGAGTTGGGTGAGATGGCTGGGGAGAAACATGGACAGACTTGCAAGGTCCAAGCGAGTAGTGAGTGTGGATGCCCCAGTGGAGATAGACTTCCAATTTACACATCCAGATGAGCTTTTCACAAATCCAGGGCAAGGATGAGGAAGTAGAGTCCAAATGGTCCTTGATCAAAGCCTCCACTTTGGAACAGTATGTCAAGAGCTGCGGACTGAAGTCCACTGGTGCCTCTCAAGGTGGCAATCCGAGGACCCAATGGTGGATACCAGAAGTAAGAGATACCATCAGTCTGAAAAAGGACACCTTCCGTGTATGGTTAGCATGGGAGACACCTAAAGCAGCAAAGGGTACCAACACGCTAAAAAGACTGCATCCTTGTCGGTAAGGGAAGCAAAAACCCAGGTATGGGAGGAGTTCAGAAAGACCATGGAAGGTGAATATTGATCAGGCTCAAAGAGGTTCTGGCAAATCATCAGGTGGCACTTAACAGAAAAGCATGGCATCGCCCAGGTTGTTCTCAATAAAGGAGGAGAAATCATGACCCAGAATGAGGATGTAGTCTGGCAGTGGAATAAACACTTTGAGAGGCTCCTGAACCCAACGAGTGTTCAAACTGTGGAGGAGGTTGAGACAGAAACTAATTAGGGATCAATGCCCATTTCCCTGAGGGAGCTCACTGAGATAGTTAAGCAACTCTGAAGGGGCAAGGCTCCAGGGGTGGCTGAGATCTAACCAAATAAGCTGAAGGCTCCGGCCATTGTTTGACCGTCATTGTTGACATGCCTTTTCAGTGATGCATGGTCATCAGAAGCAGCGCTTCAACTGGTAGACCAGGGTGGTAGTCCCCAATTTTTAAAAAGGATCTAATGGAGGAGCCCACTCCTCAGCCTACCTGAGGATGCTTAATGCAGGGCACTGGAAAGGAAACACTGCCTAGTTGTGGAATGTCATATCCAGGAGGAGCATTGTAGATTCCTTCCAGGCCATGGAGGAGTGGACCACCTTTTTACCCTTACGAGGATCCTGGATGGGGCACAGAAGTACACCCAATCAGTTTACATGAGTTTTACAGACTTGGAGAAGGCATTTGACCATGTTTGTCGAGGCATTCTGTGGACAGGTGTTGCAAAAGGATGGGGTTCCATGGCCCTAAAAAGGGCTATTCAGTCCCAGTATAATTGCAGTGATAGCTATATCTGCATACTCAAAAAAATATCAGCACCATTCTCAGTGGTTGTGCGACTCTACCAGGGCTGTTCTTTGTCTTCTATCCTATTTGTAATTTTCATAGAGAGGAAATCAAGGTGTGGCCAGAGAGGGAAAGATGTCTAGTTCGGTGGCCTTAGAATTGAATTACTTCTTTTTACAGATGATGTGGTCCTGTTGGCTTTATGAGGCTGTGAACTCCAGCACACATTGGAACTGTTTGTGACTGAATGTGAAGCAGCAAGGAGGAGGATCAGCGCCTCCAAATCTGAGGTCATGGTCCTCAGTAGGAAAATGATGAATTGTCCTCTCCGAGTGGGAGGCAAGTTACTGCCTCAAGTGGAAGAGTTCAAGTATCTTGGGGTCTTGAATAATGAGGAAAGGGATGGTGAGATCAAGAGATGAATTGCGGAGGCGAGCACAGTTATGCAGTCGTTATACCAAATCGTAGTGGTGAAGAAGGAGCTGAGCCAGAAGGTAAATCATTTGATTTACCAGTTGATCTATGTCCCTACCTATTGTCATGAGTTTCGGGAAATGACCGAAAGGACAAGATTGTGGGCCAAGTGGTTGAAATAAGCTTTCCATGCAGGGTGGCTGGGTGTCACTCATTAAACCATTACTTAAAAAGTCAGACCTAGACCCACACATACTAAATAATTATAGGCCTATTTCAAATATACCCTTTCTCTCTAAAATACTAGAAACAGTAGTCGCCAATCAGCTTCAGTCACACCTTACGCATCACAATTTATTTGAGAAATTCCAGTCTTGGGAAACATTAATAGCGTATAAAAATATATATACACACAAAAATATAAATAGCGTATAAAAATATATATATACACATACATACATATATACATACAGTGGAGTGAAAAACTATTTGCCCCCTTCCTGATTTCTTATTCTTTTGCATGTTTGTCACACAAAATGTTTCTGATCATCAAACACATTTAACCATTAGTCAAATATAACACAAGTAAACACAAAATGCAGTTTTTAAATGATGGTTTTATTATTTAGGGAGAAAAAAATCCAAACCTACATGGCCCTGTGTGAAAAAGTAATTGCCCCCTGAACCTAATAACTGGTTGGGCCACCCTTAGCAGCAATAACTGCAATCAAGCGTTTGCGATAACTTGCAATGAGTCTTTTACAGCGCTCTGGAGGAATTTTGGCCCACTCATCTTTGCAGAATTGTTGTAATTCAGCTTTATTTGAGGGTTTTCTAGCATGAACCGCCTTTTTAAGGTCATGCCATAGCATCTCAATTGGATTCAGGCCACTCCAAAGTCTTCATTTTGTTTTTCTTCAGCCATTCAGAGGTGGATTTGCTGGTGTGTTTTGGGTCATTGTCCTGTTGCAGCACCCAAGATCGCTTCAGCTTGAGTTGACGAACAGATGGCAGGACATTCTCCTTCAGGATTTTTGGTAGACAGTAGAATTCATGGTTCCATCTATCACAGCAAGCCTTCCAGGTCCTGAAGCAGCAAAACAACCCCAGACCATCACACTACCACCACCATATTTTACTGTTGGTATGATGTTCTTTTTCTGAAATGCTGTGTTCCTTTTACGCCAGATATAATGGGACATTTGCCTTCCAAAAAGTTCAACTTTTGTCTCATCAGTCCACAAGGTATTTTCCCAAAAGTCTTGGCAATCATTGAGATATTTCTTAGCAATATTGAGGCGAGCTCTGATGTTCTTTTTGCTTAACAGTGGTTTGAGTCTTGGAAATCTGCCATGCAGGCCGTTTTTGCCCAGTCTCTTTCTTATGGTGGAGTCGTGAACACTGACCTTAATTGAGGCAAGTGAGGCCTGCAGTTCTTTAGACGTTGTCCTGGGGTCTTTTGTGACCTCTCGGATGAGTCGTCTCTGCGCTCTTGGGGTAATTTTGGTAAGCCGGCCACTCCTGGGAAGGTTCACCACTATTCCATGTTTTTGCCATTTGTGGATAATGGCTTTCACTGTGGTTCGCTGGAGTCCCAAAGCTTTAGAAATGGCTTTATAACCTTTACCAGACTGATAGATCTCAATTACTTTTGTTCTTATTTGTTCCTGAATTTCTTTGGATCTTGGCATGATGTCTAGCTTTTGAGGTGCTTTTGATCTACTTCTCTTTGTCAGGCAGCTCCTATTTAAGTGATTTCTTGTTTGAAACAGGTGTGGCAGTAATCAGGCCTAGGGGTGGCTACGGAAATTGAACTCAGGTGTGATACACCACAGTTAGGTTATTTTTTAACAAGGGGGCAATTACTTTTTCACACAGGGCCATGTAGGTTTGGATTTTTTCTCCTAAATAATAAAAACATCATTTAAAAAACTGCATTTTGTGTTTACTTGTGTTATATTTGACTAATGGTTAAATGTGTTTGATGATCAAAAACATTTTGTGTGACAAACATGCAAAAGAATAGGAAATCAGGAAGGGGGCAAATAGTTTTTCACACCACTGTATACACTGTAATCCCTCCTCGATCGCGGGGGTTGCGTTCCAGAACCCCCCGCGATAGGTGAAAAATCCGCAAAGTAGAAACCATATGTTTGTATGGTTATTTTTTTATATATTTTAAGCCCTTATAAACTCTCCCACATTGTTAACATTATTAGAGCTCTCTAGACATGAAATAACACCCTTTAGTCAAAATTTTAAACTGTGCTCCATGACAAGACAGAGATGACAGTTCTTTCTCACAATTAAAAGAATGCAAACATATCTTCTCTTCAAACGAGCGCCGTCAGGAGCAGAGAATGTCAGAGAGCGCGAGATAATAGCAAACAATCAAAAAAATCAATACGTTCTTTAAAGAATGCCAAAACACTTTTTTTTTTGAATAAAGGGTGTTCTTTCAAGTCTAGAGGGCTCTAATAATGTTAACCGTGTGGGAGAGTTTACAAGGGCTTAAAATATATAAAAATAACCATACAAACATATGGTTTCTACTTCGCGGATTTTCATCTATCTGGGGTTCTGGAAGCAAAACCCGCGATCAAGGAGGATAACTGTATATATATATATATATATATATATATATATATATATATATATATATATATATATATATATAGTGCCAAAGTACTGCCTTAAAATTTTCATTAAGAAGAAAATTAAACCTTTTTAAACTGAGGGAAAATATATCAATAATTATTTGTTAAGGATATCTTTGTATACCACGTTGTCAGTTCAGCCCTCCGGTTGTAATATGACCAAGCTGTGTGGTGAGTTTACTCTTGAGTATGCAATGTACAGTTGGCCATGTGAAAAGTAATCTTGTCTCAAATCTCACAGCTTGGATTGGTGCTGTCATAATCGGTTTGAGTTTCATGGTTTGTTTCAATTACAACAGCATTTGCAGGACTTGTGTTGAAGTGACATTCGGCATCTGTCAAGCGTTGTAAGCATACAACCAGTTTCATCGATAACTTCGCATCCAGCTTTTTAGAGTTTAAACATTCATAATCATCAAAGTGACCGCTACTCAAATCGTCACCTGTGAATCTAAGATTTTTAAGAGGCATTGGCGGTTGTCCAAAGGTGTAAAATAATTGGCCATTTCAGTACACTTGAAAGCGACAACCGAACAATTCAGTGGCAGCCATCAACTCACATGCAGAACCACAGGTGAAGGGCTTAAGCATTTCACTCTTCTAGTGCTCCTGAGTAGTATAATTATCTCCTGTACCATCATCAGTCCACACCTTGAACCTGTCCCAGTCATTCAATACATAAGACACAATGTTCCTCCGGATATCAAGAGTGAGCCTGATATGGCCGTGCAATATGTAACAAAGAGAATGGAAAAAGTAGGTGCCATCTCCGAGCATGGAAACCACTTAGTATGTGACAGTTCTTTGATCGATTGTAATCACCTCGATAAATATGTTAATGGGGGTACGGTTGCAATGATAAAGGAAATGGGTACCTGAACAATGTAAACTAAGTCTAAAATACCTACACAATAACTATAATCGTAATAAATGAACAATAAAACAGCGGAGAAGCCTTGGATTAAATAAAAAGGCTGTAGTTATCAGCAGGGAGACGTGAATCCCATGGCGAAGCAAGGAAGGGAATGTAGAGACTGGAGCGACAGACGGCCTTATATAGGCAGACAGCCAACAACGTGGGAGGCGTTGGGATGGGAGACCCAACGCCGCCTCACACGGTGACCGAGCTGCAGGCTATGGACGTATATATGTACGTAAGTAGGATTCAGTTAGCATTGGGAACCCGCGTACCAAATTTCTTGAAGATGGGCCCATAAGTAACAAAGACCGTTGGAAAGTTCAATATGAAGGCTGACAGTGGAATCATACCACAAGTACGTACATTGGTCTCGGTTAGCACAGGGAAGCCGCCTACCAAATTTCGTGAAGATGGGGCCATAAATAAGAAAGTTCAACATGGTGGACGTTGTCGACCGTTATGATCGTTACGTGTAGAATTTCAAAATGAAACCTGCTTTACTTTTGTGAGTAAGCTGTAAGGATTATAAGCCTGCCAAATTTCAGCCTTCTACCTACACGGGAAGTTGGAAAATTAGAGATGAGTCAGTCAGTCAGTGAGGGCTTTGCCTTTTATTAGTATAGATACACATACATATACATATACTGGTTTATGCCGTTGAATCTAACAGAATTGATAAGTACCCCCTTCCTCCTATTTGCATTAATGTAATTGAAAACTAACTTGCTAGTCTGTTTTGCAAAGATTTTATAATGAGTATTTAATCACATTTAGTTGACTCTTGCTTTCTTGATTTATAGTTAGGTCCATAAATATTTGGACAGAGACAACTTTTTTCTAATTTTGGTCCTGTACATTACCAGAATCTATATATATAATTCACTAAGGCAAGACAACAATGAAAAACACACCGGAAGGGGCGTGGATTCACTAAGCCGCCGACAAGTGAGACGCCTATGGCGCACACAGGAAGGAGCCACGGCCACCAACTCCAAGACCATTGGATACGACGACAACTCGCAGGGCCACGCCCACCAACTCGAACGCGACGACACAGAAAAAATGCCGTCATTTATGTTCGTCTGTCGTAGAGGCCACATGCAGTGCAGGGCAGGTTAATGTTATGTACCTCCGAGCTATGTTGACTGTTCATAGAGGCATGTTTCTCGCGGAGGTGAATCACCATATGCAGCGTGTGAAACGGTTTGGGAGGGGTATCCCATGGGATCCTTAAAACAATTCTTTAAAACTGAGGTTAAAGCACAATGAAGGAATCAGTCTTTAAAAACCAATAAGCCCTGTGCCTCTGTTTCATTACCGTCTCACCTGCTTCACCAATGCAGGCCCTGCAACAGTCGAGACGCTATGTCAGCAGCTGACCTTCTCTGTGCCTGACCGGATCACACAGAGGGCAGCACAAGAGAAAGCCGCGCCAGAGACAGACAGAGGCACACACACAGGCAGCTGGTGGGCGGCTCTCCATGAGTTTCTCTTGCGAGCGGACACATGACCAGGCGGTGTGTATGCTTCGAGAACGAGGCTGGACGCGCTTGCACCGGGCACATGAGCAGGCAGTGTGTATGCTTCGAGCGCAAGGGTGGACGCGACAGGACCATCCAGGAAAAATCATGTCGCGGATGTGATTCGCTGTATGCAGTGTGTAAAACAGTTTGCAAGGGGTGTCCCTGTGTCTTTCCAGAAGTGTTCAACCATCAATAAATAATTATGCGGCGTTTGTTATGCCGCGGATTCACTATTGCGTTGTATTTTGCTCTCTCCAGAGTTCCATCTTTTCATTCACTTACTGTTGTATTCTCACACTAACCTGTTTTAGACAACCGTGTCTTTCCAGAAGTGTTTACCATTCAATAAATAATTATGCATGAGATTGAGCGTGTGTCTAGGCGTGGGTAAGCCGTTGAACCCCATTTGGGCTGCAAACCGTGGAATTGCCACCAAGTGAGACTCATACGCTCCCACTGTTTTCATCCCTACCCTTTGTACACACCCCCCTCCCACACGTTGACTGTTAACAGAGGCATGTTTATCGCGGAGGTGAATTGCCATATGCAGCGTGTAAAACTGTTTGCGAGGGGTATCCCATGGGATCATTAAAACATTCCTTTACAACTGAGGTTAAAACACAATGAAGTGAGCAGTCTTTAAAAAACGAGTTTTCTGTTACGAAGCACGACCACGTGCAGCATCGCAAAGTGTTGTACACGCTACATACAGCAATTCGCATCCGTGACAAACATGCGTCTTCTTAGACGCTCCTGCACTTTGTACACACCCCCTTCCCACCTCGCTACGCCGCACGGACGATTGTGTGTTGGTTCGTTCCGTGCAATGTTACAATGTTGCTTTTCTTGCTGATTTATTACATTACCGATTTTGCAAATGTTAAATTTTCTCCCTGTGCTTAAAAATTATTTAAAAACTGGCCAGATTATGCGGCCTATGGTACACCGCGGGTTGGCTAGTGAATTTTAAATGAAACAACTCAGATGCAGTTGAAGTGCAGACTTTCAGCTTTAATTCAGTGGGTTGAACAAAAAGATTGCATAAAAATGTGAGGCAACTAAAGCATTTTTTTAACACAATCCCAAATTTCAGGGGCTCAAAAGTAATTGGGACAAATTAAATAACTGGAAATAAAATGTTCATTTCTAATACTTGGTTGAAAACCCTTTGCTGGCAATGACAGTCTGAAGTCTTGAACTCATGGACACCACTAGATGCTGGGTTTACTCCTTTTTAATGCTCTGCCAGGCCTTTACTGCAGTGGCTTCAGTTACTGTTTGTTTGTGGGCCTTTCCGTCCGGTTTAGTCTTCAACAAGTGAAATGCATGCTCAATTGGGTTAAGATCAGGTGACTGACTTGGCCATTCAAGAATTTTCCACTTCTTTGCTTTAATAAACTCCTGGACTGCTTTGGCTGTATGTTTTAGGTCATTGTCCCATCTGTATCATGAACTGCCACCCAATCAATTTGACTGCATTTAGCTGGATTTGAGCAGACAGTATCTCTCTGAACACCTCAGAATTCATTCAGCTGCTTCTGCCCTGTGTCACATCATCAATAAACACTAGCATCCCATTGCCACTGGTAGCCATGCACGCCCAAGCCATCACACTGCCTCCACTGTGTTTTACAGATGATGTGGTATGCTTTGGATAATGAGCTGTTCCATGCCTTCTCCACACTGGTTTCATCTGTCCAAAGAATGTTTTTCCAGAACTGTGCTGGCTTTTTTAGATGTTCTTTAGCAAAGTCCAATCTAGCCTTTCTATTCTTGTGGCTTATTAGCGGCTTGCACCTTGCAGTGCACCCTCTGTATTTACTTTCATGCAGTCTTCTCTTTATGGTAGACTTGGATATCGGTACACCTACCCCCTGGAGAGTATTGTTCACTTGGTTGGCTGTTGTGAAGGGGTTTCTCTTCACTATGGAAATGATTCTGCAATCATCCACTACTGTTGTCTTCCGTGGACGTCCAGGTCTTTTTGCATTGCTGAGTTCACCAGTGCTTGATTTCTTTCTCAGGATGTACCAAACTGTAGATTTTGCCACTCGTAATATTGTAGCAATTTCTTGGATGGGTTTTTTCTGTTTTCGCAGCTTAAGGATGGCTTCTTTCACCTACATGGAGAGCTCCTTTGACCGCATGTTGTCTGTTCACAGCAAAATCTTCCACATGCAAGCACCACACCTCAAATCCACTCCAGGACTTTTATCTGCTTAATTGATAATGACATAACGATGGACTTGCCCACACCTGCCCATGAAATAGCCTTTGAGTCAATTGTCCAATAACGTTTGAGCCCCTGAAATAAAGGGATTGTGTTAAAAAAATGCTTTAGTTGCCTCACATTTTTATGAAATCTTTTTGTTCAACCCACTGAGTTAAAGCTGAAAGTTTGCACTTCAACTGCATCCGAGTTGTTTCATTTAAAATTCATTATGGTAATGTACAGAACCAAAATTAGAAAAAAGTTGTCTCTGTCCAAATATTTATGGACCTAACTGTACGTGTGTGTGTGTGTGTGTGTGCGCGCAACCTTAATTCTGTCCCAGTATCCTTCTATAAAATACACAGTAGCCCCTCCAGAATCACGAATTTGACTTTCATGATTTCTGTTGTTTGCAACTTGGTTTTGAACAATTAAATATTTTTGGAACATGAAGTAAGATTGCAGAAATTCACACTAGACGCATAAGACAAAAATATATAAACAATACAGATAAAACTATATTTCACAAAATCATATAATATATAAATATTAGTGTTATTTAATATTCATGCATACTGAATCGTTAATATTAAAAGTTATTTTTGGGAAAACACAAGTGTGGGATCTACACCTACTTCCTTCTGCCTTGACTGTTCCCTTAATTATTCATCTGATTCACCCATCTCTTCCAGGTGGTTTGCAAATCGCTCTCTCTCACTTGCTCACCTCTACCAGAAATCCGTGTAGAGCTTTAGCCAGCTTTCTCAGCTCTCTCCTCCTAACTTGCTTTTCCCTAGACTTTATATCCATAAGGCTAACTCTAGCTGACACCGTACACTTGCCATATGGATAAAAAGTTGGGTGCCAGTTAAAAAGCAGGGTGAGAATAAAAAAAAAAAAAAACACAAAAGTATCCTGCTGCAACACACCCCACCAGTTAGAAGGGCCAAAGTATTATTTTCAAATTTTTACATTTGCTGAGGCCTACCACCCATAACCCTTACAAACATGAAAGGGTGAAATACATATCTGAGAAGTTTTCTTAATTTAAGTAGATTTATTTGTAAAGTTGTATACACTAAATACATTATTTCAACTGTATTTCCAATTGGATCTTGTATTAAGAACTAAAATGCAGCACAATGGGTGAAGTTGGACAACTGCTTGTCTTTAGGAAAGGTTGAACTACAAAGTGTACCTATAACTTGCACAGCAGTCACACTTGATAAGAACGGTTGTTATACTTACTAATAATGGTGGCAAAGAATGGTAATGTGTTGCCTGCTAATTAGCCCGTGCAGGTAAGAATTTTTCTATACTCTGTACACATGACATTAATGATCCTGTAAACCTACAATGACCTTATAATAGGGAACCTGTTGATTGTTAAGTAAACAGTCAAGCAATTAAAATGGTTAGCAGAGTGGAAAGGTATATATTAAGGTAGGTTATTTTAGGCAATGTAACAGGTTTTGCTAAATTAAAGCTCCATAAATTTGGTTAAAAAAAGAACCTTACTTAATTATTGCAGCACAACAGATGTAGCAAATTTGTTAGAGATAAAGTAGAAACAAAAATACTAATTCTACCACACCAGAATACTTTTAACTGTTTTGCCTTAACTGTAATAGTGCAGTAAAAAAATGAAACTCAACTTCAGTTACTGAAGAAACACCAAATAAAACTAATTAATTGGAATAACATTAAAACAGTTAGAGAATGTAACCTGTTTAAGAGCTTCATCTGTAAGTTTGTCCTGGTTTCCCACATGCACCTTCTGTAGGTGAGGACAGTGCACAGAAATTGCATTAAGGGAGAGGTCACTTAGTTGTTTGCATCGATAGCCAGTGTATTTGAGGAGCCTTGGGCACTGTGAGGCCAATGTGCAGAGGCCGTTGTCCAAAATATTGCGACAATCAGAAATGTTTATTTCAGTAACATTTTGTCTCCGGGATGCAATTTTTATAAGGAGATCATCATTGACCTAAAATAACAAAAAAACTAAATCAATGAAAAACATTAATGAAACATGTCATCAATAGGTTTGTTTTTTGCATTGTATAATCTAATACATTTATTATTTATGCCAAAATCTTTTTTTGCACCTCTAAGCAGATCTTTAAAATATTGTAAAGCTATACAGCAAATTTCACATGACAAAAAGTATTCAAAAAGACCTAATACATTACATTCTGTTAATCAATTTATATATATAAAAAAAAAAAAGAAATAGATGAATTTTACTATCCTTCTTTTATTTAGATCTCAGATATGCAGATATGCTCTTTGGTATATTTTAGGGGACAACAATCAACACACTTGCAAATGTTTTATCAATAATGTGATTATCATCCACTCTAGAAATAAGTGGCTGTAATACAGCATTTTAAATGGATGTTACTGAAAACGCTGAAATGTTTGGTTCCACTGTGTAGTCTCTATTCGAAAAACTGTTCATTTTAGCATAATACTCACATATGGTATTAGTCGATAACATCTAACATCAGAATTTACACAATGGTGGCAGCAAAAAAGGTACTAAAACAGTACAGTATGAAGCTGTAAACTGCTTTAAATCTGTTACAATTAATGGTACATTGTGAACAATTTACTGTACCAATAAAAATATGGAAGTGAATTAAAACATATCTTCACAGCTGAAAATGTATGAAGATTTGCGGACACCAACTAATATGATCACATTAATGATCATATTAATGATAGTGCAGTATAAATTTAAAAAATATAACCAAGTGTGTGTCAAGAAGTATTCCCACATACCTGCTGGCGACCACTAAGGTCAATCTGCTTCCAAAACTGAAAATCTAAACACAGATCACACCAGTATTTGCAGACTAATGATGCAGAAAGGCAGCGTTCTTTCACAGAAAGATGAGAAAATATCTAGAAAAGAAAAATGAAAATTACAAAAAGTGTTCTTTTGTAAGAAACACGTGCAGCAAATAACAGAGTATGCATGAAGCACTGAAGTTTTTCACTGCTTCTACACAACATTCATCTTTTTTCATGTACAAGGTGGAATAGAAAGGTGCAAGTTAAAAATAATAATGAATCTACAAAGTTATAATTTTTAGACCAATAAAGTAAATATTCTCGGTCATGTACTGTTTGTGATAATTAAATGTTCATACTAAGTTTAGAAAAATGGTAAAGTCAACTCCAACTAATACCTATAATGGCAGCTTACTGGCACATCTTGTTTCACTGCAACTTTAGATGGCACTTACCTCACTTTAAAACTTGACCAGTTTACAATGTTCTCCCAGTTTCCCCTTGGATTTATTCAAACAGGAAATGGAAGGAGGTGTGCAGAGTTTTATCACATGTTCAGCTTTAAAGTGTATTGAATTTCATGTAATAATTTTACATGAATGAATTTTAAGGAACATTTTAACGAATGGTAATAGTAGCATTCTTGGATTTGCGCAATTCTTTTTTGGGCTGTAGGGAAAGTCTTTTCACAACAGCATTGGACCCAAGGTAGGAAACATTCCTAGTCTTGGTGCCATCCATCATAAGACTAAGACACACCCACACCCTCACCCTCCCTCTCATATAGAGTCAGTTTGGAATTGCCAATTAATCTCACAGCAACGTCTTTGAAGATGGGATAGTGAAATGTGAGTACCCACATCCAAAGTAATATCCACATATATGACAAAAAGAATGCGCAAACTTCATATGTACAGTGACTGGGAGCAGGATTTAGGATTTCTGGCTAAATAAATGGAGTCTAAAGTATTTTTAAATGCAAACTGAAAAATACATGAAATAAGTCAAACAAAAATGAAAAAAAAAAAAAATCACTTAATTTTTCACAAAGTGCAATTATTAAAATTACACATAATGCATTATGAAGGTTCAAATGTGCTGATGCACTGAAAAAAGTACTTTTCCTATCACTAATTGTGACTTTTTTTAAACATATAAATTAGATTTTATTATTGTTTAAAGCTTCAACATTTAACTTCTTCCTTGTTTCTACTAATATATATTGTATTCTCTTTTCATTATATATACTTCCTTTTTAATGTTTATTTGTAAAGGACTGGCATGAGTCAAGCTTGAAAAAGGTGGGCTATAAGTTAGATCATAAATATAGCAGGACTGATAGATACACTGCACTGCAATCAAAACTAACACTACAACTTTGTCGGGTCAATCACATTGTTAAGATTCTGTTTTGTTTTTAATTTTTCTTACCTTTTCTTTTTTTAATTTTTTACAGCTTTATCTGATCTTTGTATATCTGTTAGGGAGTGTTAACTATGAAGATTCCAAACATTTGGTTTCATTTTGTCCAAAAATGTTATATTTCACTTTGTTAAAAATATTTTGCACTTTTACTGAAGCTACTTGAATTTTTTAAGGTAGCCACCATTTAGCAAATTCTGTTACCAAGACATGGCTCCCGGTTGCAACAGGCATGGTCACAGATGATTGTGACATCATAACTGTGACAGGCTTAAAGATCAGCACTGGAGGCCAAGTATTAATTCATGTTAGCAGGTATTTCCCTTAAATACCTAGTGCTATTATTATTATTTCATGCTATAAGGCTTATGACTTTCTGACACTTTTTGACTCCGAATCCTGGATTTTGTTTCTGGCTTGGTAAAAGTGCAGGTTGATTTTTGGTTTCCAACACAGCATGTTTTGGCTACATCTCATTTACTGGTGCATCTCTTTCAAAATACTGTTTCCTCATTTGAGTCAGTATACATACAAAGCAATTTGCAGATTACATAAAATAATTGGATTGTACATTAAAGCAATCTGTAGTATTTAATTTAAATTTCACTGTTTACTAGCTGTACACCACAAATTTATTTATGTTTATACAAAATGGGAAGTATCCAGTAGTATCTTACAGTTAACTCTTACTAGAAAAGTAAAGTATTATTAGCTTTCATTGAACCTTTTAACAAAAATGCAGTTTTTACTTGTGGAAATCATTAATATAAAAATGAAATTAAGTTTATATTAATATTTAGCTTCTTTACGTATGATTCAAATTTTCTTTATACCCTGTGATTTCAAAAACAAAGTACTATTTAAAATAATACATTTCTTAATAGACTGACTTGAACAAGTACTCTCTAAAAATGGTCATATCAGATATCTTTTTTTTTCTATGACATGATAAAGAATCATGGCGGAAACATTTTAATTACACTGCCCATCTATTAAACTCATGACAAGTTTTTGGATCTTACATTTTTTCAAGAAAAAAAAAATTAGAAGCCAATGGCAAATTTAACTGAAATCAAAAAATGGGTCAATACCGATACAATGAAAATGAGTTTTGCACAGCTTCTAGAAAGTGTGCAGCTTGTTACTGAGCATGCTATCAAAGGAGTTCAACTAAGTATTGGTAAGCCGTTATTTCAACTACACATTTTACTACAAACAAGCAATTCTCAGTAACTAAAGAAAAAGACAAAAAGAGAGAGAGCAGTTGCTAACAAGTACAGCACACAAGATACATGTACAAAATTAAGAAGAGGTTTAATTCAAATAAAATAACACATTTTTGACCAATTTCTTCAGATCTTCTAAAGACAGAAACATTACATGCAGGACCTAATAAAATACACAAATTTCCAGATGAATGCCCAATAAAATTCTATTAAAAAGATATATCCAATCAATTAAGTCCATAAATACTAGCTATGTTCAGGAAAGCTAAAGCGTTCCACCTAAACATTAAGGCAGGTTTCAATCACAGTCTTTTCAAAGAAAAATGCAAAAAGCATTGGAATGCACATCCTGCAGACCAATTTCATTACTCAACTACAATGTTAACATTTTGGACATAGAAAAATTAATGGAAAATCTACTTCAATGTATAATTTCACAAAAATCAAATTGGATTTGTGAAAGAAGAAGCAAATATAATCAAATGTTTGATGAACGTTCAATGGGATATACTCTTCCACAGCCATTTAACTTCCTGAGGATGCACTCATTACCCATTTACACAGAAAAAGCATTTGATAGAGTTGTATATGAATATATGTTTACTGCGCTACAAAAAAGTGGCTTTGTGACATAACAATGTATATTTATACTCTAGAGCAGAAGCATGTTAGTCGTGCTGGGTATGTTACTTTAGAACACAGAAATGACTACTTCCTTTTGTCAACAAAAATATTTGCTATTGTTCCACTCATCACTTGTAATCATAAGCAAACAGATACATAAGGGATATTGAGCAGACAGTATTCTTTTGTGGAGATGACGTATTACATTTTTAATGGTAAAAATATATCTGTATTAGGTAAATTGAAGGAATTCCACAGAATGGGATTAAGATTAATTTGAATAAGGCAGTATTATTTCCCTCTGGTTTGCATTTGATACGTTTTCACTAATATATTTAAATCATAACTGAAAAAAATGAATATAAAATATAATTTCAGACATCCACTGTATTAGGCAGTCACTTTGTCACATTAATTAGCAAGGAGAAATATTGTTATAATGAACATCCTTCTAAACGTTTTTATAACTTTTCTTAATGTATTCTCATAGTACGGTACATTCATTTTGAACTCAAAGAAGTCACAGACATCAGACATATCTTGGACCATGCAAATAAAAAAGAGGTACATTTGTTTGATGTATTGTGTTTTTCATATCACTAAAACTAAAATAAAAGGGCTGACTTTGTTCCTGAACTTGTTATATCTGAAAAGCCCCATTTACAGTCACTGGTACTGTCAGGAAGAATATTAACTTTAAGTTAGAACGTAGCAAGTTCATGACACTTTGGAACTTTGTACTTTTGTAAAAAATTGTGCAATCCATCATTCTCAGTGATTTCTTGTCAGTTAACCAAATACTTGAAGGCAAAAAGATCCAGCATCCCCTCAGACTGAAAGTCATGTAATATGCTTCCACCTTACCACTTACTTTCAAAACGTTCCTCCTGAGATGTTTTAAGGCAGTGTTGGAAAAAGGATTTATAATCAGAATCTCGGGTAAAGAATGTAAATCAGCCATTGACAAGATTAAGTCCTCATTAATGTGTGCAAAGCATGGTGTGACTCAAGTACAAATTGTACATCCCAAGCACTTATCTTGACAACCACACTCAATTATTCAATTTCACAGCTCTCCTAATGGATTGGAAAAATGTGTGGAAAATAAATATGTTTAAAATAAGTTCTAAAGGATTTACATCACTTGCTTTCAAAACATTTTTTACAACGGGCTCAATTGCATTTTTTGCAGCTACAAGATTTTATTTAGGGGAACAATCAGCCATTGTTACCAGCACAACCCCTAAAGTAATCAGCCACAGTATCTTTCCTTCAAAAATTGAGTTGATCATTAGCTTAATGTAATTTTATTATAACAAATACTGTATTTCAATGGCTTCATTTATTAAAGTTTATTCCTTAAAAGCTTAACAGCTAAGTCCAGTTCTCAGAAATACAGTATATAAAACCTATTTTTTAGTGTGAATATGTGCTTAGATTATAAAGACTAAAGCAGTGGTCTTTACGTGCTTTTTCAGAAGTTCCAACTACATAAATAAATACATAAATATTTTCTTCACCTGCTATTTACCAGATAAAAGTTCAAGGGCAACAGTGCTTACAGTTCTTGTAATGCCACAACTAAACTGAACATTGCCCATCTTTGTATGCTCTTCAACAGTAACACACATAAAATACTGCAAACTGGGCATTAGGCAATGCACTGATCAGGAACATGATACATGGACAAAGATTGCTGACTGTGTACAAACAACTCCAGAGGAATGTTTGGTATTGTAAAAACAAGCAAAAGTTAGAAGATACATTTTAACATGTCCTACTTTGAAACTTTAATAAAAGTATTTTTCATCAACTTGAAGTTTTATAATTTCACTTAATTGAAAAGCATATATCAACATTGATTAAATTTAACTCACATGGTATACTGTGGTGCGAACACAAAAGAGCAAAAAGATATTCCACATTTAGCCCTATATTTTCTGAACTTCGGCCAGGAATTTTCATTTTGGTGCATCAAAAGTTAGCATCTGTGTTATCATAATGGAAAAAAAACACAGGATCTCCCAGGCTTGCAAGATGTACACAGATAAGATCCACCTTCACATTATAGTGGATCTAGCTCAGATGCTAACAAATCAAAAAAGATTATGCGTATAATATAGCCTTGCATGTATCCATGCTGATGCCTTTGCAAACACACTAATGCAGACATACCACACTCAAGTCTGTCCTTCAGAAGAACTTCAAAACAAAACATGAAATGGATATATTCTAAGTAAAAAAAACCTAAGCTGGCTTAGCTTGTTCATATTAATATCTGATTTTTGTCCCATATGTGCTATAAATTCCCACTGGAACAGGACATAATCCCAACCATTTTTTATGCATATAGTAATTCTGTAGGTTTCATCACAATGCAGAGCTAAAAGATGCATGTCACTTTCTTTTGAATAAATGTGCCATCGAGGCATAAAAAAAAGCATGATCTGTGACAAAGAGGTTTTAATTGATTTCAGATGTACATGACAGATAATTATTTTATTTCAGTAAATTTGGAGCATTTTATAATAAAAAAAATTATATTATACAGTCCCCTCACCATAATTCATGTTAACATTTATGTCTGCTATTGAAATGATTTTCAAAAAAGTAAAATGCTTGTCAAAATTACATTTTCGAAAATAAATGATGAAAAAATAACTTGTCATCTACTAGGTTAAAATGAAGAGAGAATGTTTTACAATACAGAAAAAAAAAAAAACATAATGCATTAAGGACAGTAATACTGAATGATATGCTGTTTAATGGCACATGACCTTACTCATTGCACTCTGAGTACTCTGAAATGCTTATTACCAATACAGTACTTGACATAATTAACATACAATACACTTGGTGCATTTACACATTCACTCATTATTGCCCAAAAATGCCAGCTACTGCTACATACATCCATCCCATCCATTATTCCAACCCGCTATATCCGAACTACAGGGTCACGGGGGTCTGCTAGAGCCAATCCCAGCCAACACAGGGCGCAAGGCAGGAAACAAACCCCGGACAGGGCGCCACCCCACCGCAGACTGCTACATACAGAATCTAATAATAGAGACAGTAAAAATAAAACTTGCAAAAGGCTACTTGTCTGCTTTGGCAGAATAGACATAATAAGTCTATAAATGACCAAAGGAAAAGTATTACATTTATCAGTGTAATAATATTTGAAAAGTGTTTTCATTTTTCGTATATATTTCCCATGACACTCACAAAACCCTTGAATACTTAACATTGTTTGCCTCAGTTCTACTGTAGGTCTATATAATTTAATACTGCAAGAGATTTACATAAAAGACATTGGGACAAGTGGAAGCATACAACTGCTGTATTTAAAAATAATTTGACTGAAGCATAGTGCTTAATTTACATGCCAAATAAGCATTTTCATATTAGCTAATGCCAGTTAGAGTGGAATTTGCAATACAGCTGAATGAACGTACACAAAGCTCCTATAAGTGCATGTAGAAAGAACACTTGTGTACACACAGTCTATGTCATTTTCCATGGATATTTGTGAGTGAATTGTCCATTTTTCTCACCATTTAAAGGGATAGATTTATTACGTGATTTATATAAAAAGCAAACCTAAATATATCTGCTGTAATATAATAAACAATAGGACATACTGTATTATGTCACAGATACTGCTCCTAAAAATCAGATTTCAAAATGAAACCTAATACAACCAGCAGTACTGCTAGGTCAGTATTAACAGTAAAAGGTACATTCAAAGCTTATCATACCTAATGCATGAATTAAAATGCATTCATCATCGTTACCTCTGTTTGTGTCAACTTTACCGGTGTTAAACCGTTTTTTCAGAAGCCAAAAACAGGTTGTTTGGCTCCGTCATGTCAGCAGACAGAATTCAGGGCCAAACAATCATTGTTTGGTAGATATACAGCAGAGCCTCCACAGTATATTTTCTATCTGAATGTACTGTCAACAAAACTTCCTGTGAGTACAGATATAGTACAAGATGGTACATCTCGTATATAGGCCATTTCTCGACTCTGCATATTAAATTACAATAGGAAAGAGTCATCCATAAATACTTGTACAAGAAAAAGGAAAAATACAAAGGTTCTGTATAAGTAACTGACAACATACATGTATAATTTATCATATAACTGACAAGGTACAGTACAGGCCAAAAGTTTGGACACATCTCATTCAATGTGTTTTCTTTATTTACATGACCATTTACATTGGTAGATTTCCACTGAAGGCATCAAAACTATGAATGAACACATGTGGAGTTATGTACTTAACAAAAAAAGGTGAAATAACTGAAAACATGTTTTATATTCTAGTTTCTTCAAAATAGCCACCCTTTGCTCTGATTACTGCTTTGCACACTCTTGGCATTCTCTCGATGAGCTTCAACAGGTAGTCACCTGAAATGGTTTTCACTTCACAGGTGTGCCTTATCAGGGTTATTTAGTGGAATTTCTTGCTTTATCAATGGGGTTGGGACCAGCAGTTGTGTTGTGCAGAAGTCAGGTTAGTTGGACAATCATTTATTTTTCAACAGGACAATGACCCCAAACACACCTCCAGGCTGTGTAAGGGCTATTTGACCAAGTAGTTTTGATGCCTTCAGTGAGAATCTACCAATGTAAATGGTCATGAAAATAAAGAAAACACATTGAATGAGGAGGTGTGTCCAAACTTTTGGCCTGTACTGTATATACTGTAGAAGCAACAGGGTAGACTAATGTTGGTCAGACATGCAAGCAAGAATTTTCCTGTACTCTGTACAATGCTACTTTTATTCTCCTGTTTAGTTTTATTTTTTAAATTTAGGTTTATATTGTTTGCTAAGTAACATTAGTGAATACATACATTTAAGACAAAAATGTAAAAATTCAAGTCTTACTAACCTTTAGCAGAATGGAAGAAGGAAGCTGATTTATATTTGGAGGGTCAGTTTCACATACTTTAAGCTCTCGTCTGTTCTCCTGAGAGACAATTTCACTAATCAAAGAAGAGCTCTGACACTGGGCAGATTCAGGGCCCTCCCCCAAGTCTACCTGCAGCCCAATACTGGAACATTCAGAGGATGAAGAAGGTAAAGGACAAAGATGAATGCGGCACTGTGGCTCCGGATCACCAGAAATGTTGCCCTCTGTCACCTCCTGGAAAGTGCAACGTGGCTGTTTACAAGGAGTGCATTTCTGCACACCTGTGCACTTGCGTTTGCAGACCATCTCGGAGTATTCACTCGAGACAGTCCGGAAAAGCTGTGGTCCAATTAACTTGGCAGGAACACTTGAGAGCAAGCTTTTGCCTTGTTCCTCCCAGATGGCTAGCTCCTTCGGAGACAAGAGAAACTTTGCACAATCTTCCGGAGAGCTGAGGGTAGCGTAACGCTCTGCAAGTTTTGAAGCACTCTCAAGACAGTCCTCGTCTATGCTGCTGGTGTTGTGGACAATAAAACATAACATGCAGGGCCCGTGTAAGAAGCAGTTCTTCCTCAGTTTTCGTTTTCTCTTCTTCACACGATTACCATTTTTCGAAAGAAGATGGCCCATATAGATGCCTCTATACAAAATAAAGACACTAGAGTTAGCTATGAAAAATAAAAATGTACAGAAAGAACATTATGAAACATATTCAAAAACCAAATAAAATAGTAATAAATGTAATAAATTTGAAGAAGCTCAAAAAATTAATGATTTTCCACATTCCAACAATAAGTCAAGCAATCAACTTACTAGAAGCAACTTTTTAACCTGTTAAAGAAAAATAACAGATAAAATACCTTGTTTGACAGAACAACATAAAGACAGATGACAGACTCTCTTGCAATCTTTTTTCTTTATATACATGCTACTGCCCTTCAGATGATTAAAGGTTGTGCAAGAAATATATATTTTTCTAAGAGGAAAAAAGTACAAACATTTTTCTGACTTCCCAGCAGGGTAAATGAGAAAGAATCATTAAATGTCTCTGCTTGGAGAGGCACTAATTAATAGCATTACTGTATATCACAGGAGTGAACATTAGTCTTTCACATCAGCCAATTTCTTAGTCAAAAACCAATTCAGGCGGTTACCCAATTCCAAGGTTAACTAGTGCTCTAATTCTGAATCATCAGAATTAGCAATATTTCTGATTTTTCACTTTCAAAAAAATGTACAGTAATCCCTCGCTACTTCGCGGTTCACTTTTCGCGGATTCACGACTTCGCGGGTTTTTAAATATAGTAGTAGTATTTCCTAGTCTAAGAACAACAAAAGAAGTTCGGTGACTAAGTACGTTGTAACATGGGCTGTGTTTGGTAAATGGGAGGGAGACGACAAATCACAGCTTCCCGCTGTCTAATCGAGCCCGTGATTGGTGCTTTGACTGATGCCCAGATCCCACAGCATTTCCCCTTGTCTCTCTGTCACGGCCATTTCGCTTCAAGCTTTCTCGCCGAAGCGTTTACTTTACACTGTACTGTGTGTGATTTTTCTGTGGTTTCTTTGTGTTGAACGTCGCTTCAATTTTCACCCCCTGCAATGGCTCCCAAACGTGCTCTTTTTCCAAGGCTGGTGCTGAGCCTAAACACCAACGAAGAATGATGACAATCGCTGAGAAGGTGAAACTTCTGGATATGTTGAAGGAAGGGAGATCGTTCGCGGCTGTGGCGATCGGTCCAATTTTGCAACAAGGTCGACAACGTCATGACCGCCTACAGGCTGCTCTTCGACCGGAAAAAGAAGCAGCGGCAGCAACTGCCGATCACAATGTTTTTGCAGCCTTGCAAAAAAGAGCCAGTTCCTACTACTACTACGGATACACCTTCGGAAACCATGGAAGAGGTGCCCCAGGAAATGTTAGGTAGGTCACTGTTATTAATAGAGTAAAGGGTGGGTTGTAAACAGTACAGGGAGGGTTTAAAAATGTCCAAATACACATTGAATACTTAAATAAATATGGTGTCCCTACTTCACGGAAATTCAGTTATTGCGGCCAGCCTTGGAACCTATCTCCTGTGATAAACGAGGGATTACTGTATCACAATGTTTTATGAACTAGAGCAGTTCTTCACTTTTAGTATTGTGTTTCTTTCTAAATATGTTATTGAAGCAGGTACTTTGTGCTGACAACACACATGTATGAATTGGACCAAGTTGCTGTGGTTCACCTTGCTAACTGTACTGGTTAAGAAAACAGGGGTAACTGATGTCTCTCAATAGAGCTGATAATAAAAGAATCAAAATGAACTGAAACTTAATAATCTAATGAACTAATGTTTACCTAAAAATATATGTATACACTACTAATTACTAATTGGGCTGGAATGAAGGTGCATAAATTCCAAGGAGCTTGATACCCCTGCTGAATGCAATATTCTTAAAATATTATATTTAACAGCAAAATACAAAATGATCAATTATCTGTTATTAATAATGGAAAAGAGAGGAGTCAAATTGGTCACAAAAACATTAGCAATTTAACGAAACTTTTACAGGTGAAACTCCAAGGCCAGTGTGGAGAAGTAGCTTCTGTTATGTACTAAATTGCACAATTAAAACGATGGCCATAACTTAAACTTGACCAAAATAAACAGGCAGAAAATCTGTAACCGCCACTTCCCTATTTAGTCTCATACTTTATTATCAAGGCATACTGGGTGTTGTCCAGCTTTATACTTGGATCACAAAATTGATTACTCCTATCAAATCAGCTGTTAATTTATAAATTTCAAAATATACACATTTTAAAAATGTATAAAACTTGACAATACGTAGAATCTTTTATTGAACACATAACCTGAAAAACATAAAACATAACCTACATTATAAAATACATAAAAAACAATTCAAAAGGTAGACCAGAGTAACGGATGAACTGGTTTGAAAAATTATTTTTTTCCATGGACTTAGAAAATATGTTGTCGTGTTCTGGTCTGGGAATGAAAAATAAAAGTCATCAATGCATCAGGTATTAGTGCAGATAACAGCAAGTGAAAAATACAAGGCTGTGTATTGCTTTTCAAAATGTTTTACAAAACTATAACATAATTCACAAATTTCTATTTTACCTCAAAACACAACTGAAATATCCACCTCCTTTCACAACCTACTATTAATTCATAGCAAGGTTACAATCAGCTGAGGCAATTCCACACAGCAGGAAGGCCTGAAACATCATCTACCACCTGCCAATACAAGTGTTTTGTACTTTTCTGTCTTTTCTTTTTAACAGATATTAAGGATTAATGATATAGTAAACTACAGCACTTCTAAACAAAAAATATGGTTAGTTCATACACAGTACAAGAGACTGTAACTTTATAATTTAGAACTTTATTACATCGCAAAATGTATTATTGTAAGTTAAGAGAAGCATAAAGTAGTTTGATTAAACACCAATGTAATAGGCAAAGGATAAGATTTTTGCACCTAAAACAAAAAGCTTCATTTGTTTTGATAGAACCACCACCCAAGTAAAACAGCAATAGTCATAAAAATGAAGGACGGAATAAACATAATAAATCTGTTCAGCTGTGTAAGAGATGCAGGTGTGAAAGGATTGACTTGCATATTCTGGTCACTATGGCAAATGTTTCTTATGTTTTACTGCATTTTAAGAACAAGTGTCCACATTAAAAATGACATTCTCTAGTGAAGAGAAGTAAAACATGAAATGTGCATATGCCAGAAATGCATGGATTAGATCATTAAAAAAAGACATTTTCCATTTTTTAATAAAACAGATTATATAACTGACAGTGTCATACACATTTTATTTTTCTGTCAAATTACATTAAAAGAAAAAATAGGCTGATCACTAAGGCTACTCAGCAGTTGTTTATAACTTACTCACACAGTATATATATATATATATATATATATATATATATATATATATAGAGAGAGAGAGAGAGAGAGAGAGAGAGAGAGAGAGAGAGAGAGAGAGAGAGAGAGAGAGATAGATAGTATTTTCTATCTATCTATTACTAGATACCTGTATTTCAAATAAATACAAATTGAGTTCTACTATCTTCATCCAGTAGCACTGTACAACTCAAGGTTCACAATATCAGCCACAGTTTGAAAAAAGACTGAATGACCAAAAAAATGCTGCTGTTACGTTACACACAATAATTACAACAGTAGTAAAACTCCCGTTACCTGCATATAGTTTAATCATTGACCTGATCATTTAATCTAATTATTAAAAGGCAAACACAGCTAGAAGTCAGTTGAACTAAAAAAAAAGACTTCAACTTGACTTGCCCTAATGACTGTATGCCTGAGAGGCGCATACCACCTGCACTTCAGAATAGGTAATCCATCTGAAGTTAAGCATGTTTGTACCTGGCCAGTACTTGGGTTGCTGCTAAAAGAGGTGTTGGTGAGGCCATCACTGGATGTTTATCCTCTGTGGTCTGTATATGAATCCCAGTTCCCCAGTGCAGTGACTGGGGCTCTATCCCTAAAAATGGCACCATCTTTGAGATGAGACGTAAAACCAAGGTCCTGGCTCCCTATGCTCAGAAAAATCCCATGACATCTTTTGAAAAGATTAGGGTGTTTCCCTGTTGTGCTGGGTAATTTTCCCACCTTAGCCTTGTCTATTCTGGCCCCCTAATTATCCTCTGTCCTATACTAGCTAACTATCTCCCTTACCCTTTTACCACCTAGTAGCTAATGTGTGGTGAGCACACTTGCTCAAGAACAGCTGGCATTGCATCAACCAGGCGGATGCTACACATTGGTGATGGTAGTGGTGGTGGTGGTTAATGTGTATCCCCACAGTCTATGTAGAGCACTTTGAGCAGGTTAGAAAGGGCTACATTATTATAACTAGCTTTTGTGTTATACTTTCATAGGGGGATTATTACTTACTCAGTTTTAGTATTACTTGCTTTTTTTTTTTTAGTTTAATCCCACATTCTAAAGACATTCAATGTTAAAATAATTGATAGTAAACGATGAAAATAATGTTAATAAAATCTCTTAGCAGGTATGGTGTGAGTGAGTGTACTATATGACAGACTTGCATCTCTTCCAGAGTTGCTTCCTACAACTCTCAGCTGTAGCGGCCATAATCAGAGAATTAAAGACTGAATGAATAATTTTTAAAAAAGACTCCACCTAAATCTGTATTTGCAATACTATACAACTAGGGAGAAACGTAATTCTTCAGCTGCTAAATAAATATTAGCCACAGCCAACCCAATTGCTTGGTTCTCTCTCTCTCTGATTAAAAATGAATCATTATCATCAACTGTCCAAGCCTAAATGGTTAAGGAAATACATGTGTGGTATTCTACAGCTGAAATCGTAACGCTAGTGCGAATATCTTGATAGATCGAATTCCAAATAGCCCGAGGAGGAAATCAGGGGAAAAAGGTACCTGACTGTAACAAACTGTAGGACAACAGAGAAGAGACACCGCTTCTGTGGTTATCAGAGGAGGGCGCCAATAGAAAGTTAGCCAAATTCTAAGGCTCTTTTCAGTAGCTCTACAGCGGTGAAATCCCTGGGATACAGTTGGGTACTTGGAACTGCAGCAGGTAGGTTAAAGACAGGCTGGAGTTGCCAAGAAGCGCAGCTCCTAATCCAGCGGACATTTGTGTCTTTAAACAGCCATATAAGGATCGCGAGGCTATTCTTGAATGGACAAAAAGACGGAGCAAGACCTACAGGAGCATGCAATATAGTCCATTAGGTTTGCACGTATTAAAGATGTTTTTGGATCGGGCCTCAAGTCTGTAATACTCAGAAGTTAGGCATTACCTCCCTGAACCACACTCGTTAAAGGGATGCTGCAACCCTATTGACCATTAGTCTTGCAGAATGGGATCAACTCATTTAAAGCAGACCTACATTAAAAAGACGTGAAGTGCTAAGCAACAAGAGCTCAACTTTCCCGCAGCCCTGTTAGCTTGCTACAAAGTGTTCAGGCTTCACTTACAGGCGGGGTTTGCTCACCAGTTCACGCCAGTCCTGAACTCCACCCGGCAGCGGCCCGCTCTCATAATCCACGTCTAAAAAAAGGTCAACACGTCTGCAAGTTTCAAAATGTATTCTATAAGCACCATTGAGAACTGTACTCTTTTAAGTCATAATATCCACATTATGTTGTTCAAGGTGCGCAGCTAGTGTTCCGGAATAAGAAATGGACCGGAAGTCCCGCCCATTGTATTACCAGTGATTGTCTACATCTTGAGCCCATCGAACGAAGAGTCCGTCTATTCTGCTTTTTCATTGCTTAATTCGTGTGTCCGTCAACGTGATGATTCCGCAAGCTGAAAATGGGCATTCGGCATTTAACCTGTCTCTGTCATAGCAACAAGGTTCGGCATCGCAGTAGGCAAGGACTTCAGGAATTCTGGGCTAAGGCATGTTATAGAGAAACTATGCAGTTTATAAATGTTTACTTATACTGTATTATTATTTAGTTGTGCTTCCTAAAATTGTATATGTGTACTCGCGTCTGTACAAAAGTTAACAGAAGCAACATATGTGTTCGCAAGTAACTCAATGTGACATAATGAGTTAAAAATATTCCCTAACAGGAAGAAAGTGAGATAGTATTTTACAAAACGTAGCAAAATTATTGATTAGTTATTTTGTTTAATGTTTTGGTAGTAAAATAATCCAAACCCCTCTCTATCCATTTCGAATGTTCGCAAGTAAGCCGTCCTGGAAAAAAAAAACGTCGCTGTCCAGTGTACATAGTCATTGCGCACCCTCGTACAAAACCAAGTTAGAATGGCTAATTAACCCAACCACGGAGTCTTAGGAGATGTTGAGGGAAAGAACACTGTGGAGAATAAAGAGCATGCAACATCTGCACAGTCTGTGTTCCTCACATTTTTCCATCCATCAAATAATCCTAATAATAATTACATTTTATATAGAGTTAGTAGGTTTAAATCTTGCTACTGATACTGTGTGAATATGAGCAAGTCACATGACTTATTTGTGCTACACTTGGAAAAAAAAATGACTGC
This sequence comes from Polypterus senegalus, assembly GCF_016835505.1. NCBI lineage: Eukaryota > Metazoa > Chordata > Cladistia > Polypteriformes > Polypteridae > Polypterus > Polypterus senegalus. The sequence goes on along the minus strand of NC_053160.1, from coordinate 71,252,398 downwards.
AACCAACTGCATCATTCATGTTGTAAATAGCCTTGCATTAAGGATCAATGATCTATTATTGTCATTCCAACATCCATATGCAGAAATGAAATTCAGTACTCTGGTCCCGGTAATTAAATAGTGAACACGATAACCCCATAAAAACTTTATAATAAAGTACTCTTGATAAAACTTCTTGATAAAGGTATCACAGATAACACAGAACAAAATAAAATTAATACATAAAGTAAGACAACTATAGCTAAAAAACATTTTTTGCAGTATGCCCCATTAGCAAGTAAAAAACGTTAGCAGCAGATAGTTTACTTCATGAGAAGTTTAGTTCAAGTGTACTATAAGTCACACAGAATGTACAGTCAGATTTAGTGATGTTTTATTCATTAGTCTAATAGCATCCAAGAAGAAACTGTTCCTTAACCTGGAAGTGCTAGCCCATATGCTGCACAATCTCCTGCCTGACTGGAGGAGGGCAAACAGTCCATGTCTAGGATGAGTGACACCTTCCATAATGGAAGAGGCTTTACACATGCTGGTGTAAATGTCCTCAGTGGAGGGTAGGCCACAGCTGATGATCTGCTGAGCAGACTTAACCACCCCCTACAGTGCTCATCTGTGGTTGAGCAACTGCTCTACCACACTGTAACATGGGAGGCAAGGATGCTGTCTACCACACACCTGTAAACGGAGGTCAGAACAGAGGGACGTAGATCAGCCTGTTTCAGCCTCTTCAAGAAGTAGATGCATTGGCCATCAGTTAAATAAAAACTAATAATAAACAAATTCTAGAAAATAATAATAACACTTTTCTAGCTTTCTCAGAGCACTTTACATTGATAGAGTGGGGAACCACTTCAATCACCATCGATGTGGTTAAATAATCCTAGATGTGCTGTGCAATAAATAACAGAACATAAGGTCTGGAATCAGAGCCCTGGTGCTGGATTCATGGTTATCCCAGAGTTTAGTATTAAACATAACACAAAATTCTAGTGCATTAATAATCTCTCTATTATAAAAAAAAATCTTAGAAGGACACGAAACGTGATTTTCTCGAAGAAACACTTACACGTCCCGCGAGACAAGTCCTTGTGCCAAGAGATTTAACTATGTTCAGGGCTGGAAATAAAAGACAAAGTAGATGACAAAGTAGAACGTCGTAAAGAATCCAAAAACTTTGGCGCGGTACATATGCAGAGCAGGTTAGAGATAATAGAAGTATGAAAATTTGAATGTCTCAAGAAATGGATAGTAAAGATCGCATTAGTGCAAACAAATGGAAATTATTAATCTGTGAAATAACGAAACAGCGAAAAGAGATCGAGTATATTGTTTGGATTTAAACTTTAAGTCAGAAACTTGTACATCGTCTAATTCATGTTGTCATCAGGGAAAAAATGTTGTGTTTCTTCCCAATGAAGAGGCGTATCCGTGAGAATTAAAAGATTTGTTGTTTGGTGAAAGTGAAATCCCACGAGAGAAAATTTCTAACCCCGCGAGACAAGAGCTTATGCAAAGAGATTTGAAGAAGTCCTGCCCACATAACCAAGCACACGGTTCAATCATTATTTGTGTGAATGATATTGTCAGACACATTTCCTGTAAAGAGAAAGAAATGATATTCACTCACGGGTAGTTATACGTTGCCTTGTCACGATGTGATTACAAACACGGAATCAAAATTCAATGCAATATTGATGAAAACGTATAAACGAAAAGAGATTGAATATATGGACATAGGTGATATGACAGAAGTATGTAGATATTGTTTGGCTTTAAACTTTAAGTCGGAGATTTGTAGATCATCAAATTCATGTTGCCATCAGGGAAAAATACTGTTTCTTCCCAATGAAGAGGCCTATCCGCGAGAATTAAAAGTTTTGTTGTTTGGTTAAAGTGAAGTCCACATACACAAGCGACAGAGACACAAATTTTCTGGCACAAAGTGCAGGATTAGGGGGGTTTGTTGGTGTTTTGATGAGCAAAGTGAGCAGGGTGCAAAGCCTCCTAGTCTATTATATAATAAATGGCGGAGTAGTGGCTCTGAGGCTAGGGATCTGTGCCAGCAATCAGAAGGTTGCTGATTCATATCCCATAGATGCCAGAACGGACTCTACTCCATTGGGACCTTGAGCAAGGCCCTTAATCTGCAATTGCTTCGTACTGGGTAAGACGCAAATATTCATCCTGCCCTTCAAGCAGGTCCTCCAACTTGCAAGGAAAATTGTTCCAGTGTGGTGCTGAGGTGTTATCTGCTGCATTCAGTTCCCAATCCAAGTGGTTTGTTGTATGGTGGGTGCGGCAACATGCTATCAGCACATGTTCCCAACCCCTCTCTATATATAATAAAAAGCTAAGGTCTGTATGTATCAGGTACTCATAGCAATCTGATTGGTCAGTTCTGTCCATGTCTGTGTGAGTTTTCTCCCATGATTGGTTCTGCCCTTGTCTGTGTGGGTTTTCTCCCAGGTACTCTAGTTTCATTCCACAGTCAGAAGATATGTTAGGTGCATTGGCAATACAAAATTGGTCATAGTGTGTGGTTGTGGTGGGTGTGTGTTTGTATGTGTGTTCACACTGGTGCCCTGTCTGGGGTTTGTTTCTGCATTGTGCCGTGTGCTAGCTGGGATGGACTCCAGCAAATCCTTTCAAACTTTTTTAGGACAAAACAGGTTAGACAATGACTGACTCACTGACTGATTGTTCAGTTTGACTATGGTACCATGATCAAAAGAGGAAGTGTGAGTGTGAGCACATGAGAAGGAGTAAAGGAATAGAAGGTCAAGTATATATGTATGCAGCTCACAGCCTCCACTCTGGAGCACCAAGTTGGTGGAGTTGGCTCCCATGGGCATCAATGGATTCTCCGTGAGATCTCCAGAATTCGGACAGGTTACACTGCGGTTAAGATTAGGATTGTGGGAGGCTGATTTGACTCAAATAATAGCAAGTACTATTAAGTAGGTCAAACCACCTACTTGGAGTGCCAGGATGCAGGCTTCAGACTGCAAACATACTAGCCTCTAGGAGGCACACTGAGAGTCATATTCAAACACAGGAAGTATAATACTGGACTGAAAGCATGCAAAGTGGTGCAAGATGACAAGAGTCTGAGAAGCAATCTTAATGGAAATGTGCTGGTCAAAAAGAGGTTTAGACACACAAGGATACAGAGGAAATGTACTGATGGTACACATAGGGTAAGAGATATAAAAAATATTTTAAAATTTATTCTGTTACCTGTCTTTGAACAGGTTGTTTGATATATGTCTGTAAAACCAATATACTGATATCATATCCTAGCAGGAATGCTTGAGCTTGCAATATTAGGGACAGGAGCAGACAGAGTCAAATTAAGGTTGGAAAATTTGTGGAAGGATGTGTGACTTGTAGAATACAGAGGAATTTCTGAGGACATTCTTGTGCAATACAATATACAATACAATTTATTTTTGTATAGCCCAAAATCACACAAGAAGTGCCGCAATTGGCTTTAACAGGCCCTGCCTCTTGACAGCCCCCCAGCCTCAACTCTGTAAGAAGACAAGGAAAAACCCCCAAAAAAAAAAAAACCCTAGTAGTGAAAAAAAATGGAAGAAACATTGGGAAAGGCAGTTCAAAGGGAGACCCTTTTCCAGGCAGATTGGGTGTGCAGTGGATGTCAAAGAGAAGGGGCTCAATACATAGAGTAATCCTCAATACAGTATAACAGTAAAATAGAAATATTCTTGTAGGTATACATGGAAAGTTAATTTGGCACACACAACAGACAGAGAAGATGCACTAGGCATAATTTAATTGGGGTGGCAAAATGCTGTTCATCACTATACCTACTACAGTATTTCTATGTTCTTATTTAGTGTTGCGGTCACTATCATCCAGTTGTAGAGCCACAGCACCAGCCACAGCCACAGGTCTAGGCCAGCAACTTTAGTACGGAAATTAAGGTTAGAGGTTAGTGTGATTAAAATTTGCTATACATAATTTGAGGTTAGGGGTTATTGTGGTTAGCTTTTATTGAGCTTGCCTGTAAACTTTTGTCCTGAAGCTGTTTGCCTACAACTACTGGTCTAGGCCTGTGGTGACATGTGCTGCTGTGGCTCTTCAAATAGATGCATCTTGTCATGGTGAGCCTGTGCTTGGAGCAAAATTCAATATTGTATGATTATTATAACATGAAAATGTGTATGTTAATAAATAATTCATACTTTCTACACTTTTAAACTTTTGTGTAAAATAGAATGCACGTTCACCCACCTCCTTTTTGCTGAAGACATTTAACTCATCAGGTCTCATTGCATTTTTACATCTCAGCTAGGCAACCTTCTCCAGTTCTCAAGTTTATTTCTGCATGCTTTTTAATAAGTTTCATATAGGTAGGTTAATGCATGGTTTCCTCCAGACACGTCACTTACCTTGGCTGCATCAGACAAGAGAATCTTGTTTCTTTATGCCTTTTTGCAAACACCAAGGGGGCAGCCATATGTTCTTTACTCAGGAGATTCTTCTATCAAGCCAATCTGTCATAAACCTCAGACGGTGGAGTGTTTTGGTGATGATTGTCCATCAGGAAGTTTCTCCCATCTCCACATAGGTTCTCTGAGGCTCCACCAGAGTGAGTATCAAGTAACCTGCTCCTTCTCGCCCTATTGCTCAGTTTGGCCAGGTGGCCAACTCTAGGAAGGCCCAGAACTGTTCCCCACTTATTCCATTTAAGAATTATAAAGGCAACTGTGCTCTTTAGAACCTCCAAAGCTGCAGGAATTTGTTTTAGCATTCCCCAGGTCTGTGATCGACACAATCCTGTCTCTAACCTCTGCAGGCAATTCCTTTGACAACATGAGTTGGTTTTTGTTCCAATACACATTGTCATCTGTGGGATCATATATAGACAGGTGTGTGATTTCCTAATAATGTTTAGTAAACTGAGTTGAATCCAGATAAGGTGTAGAAAGATCACAGTGATTTCCCTTGGGATTAATAATGTTTTTCTGATTCTGATGATGATCTAATGAAATGGGATGCAAAGGAGCCACATTTTAAGCATCATACCAAAGGGTCTGAATATTTGTATCAATGTGGTATTTCAGTTTATTTTATTTTTAAGTTTGCAAAAAATTTTAAAATCCCATTTTCACAGTCATTCTGGGGTACTAAGACACGTCCCCAAATCTGATGTAATTTTCGCTGTGTGGCCTTCACACTCCACATAGAGGTGTCAGGTATACTGTAGGCTTGGGGCCGGATTAAGACCTTTAGAGGCCCTAAACAATTAAAAGATTTTGATGACCCTGATCCTCTGTTATTACTATTTATTATTATTTTTATTATTGTGTATATATGTATGTCATTTTTTCATTTAATGTGGGAGCCCATTTTTGGGGAACCTGGTTCAGCTGCATCATTTTCAATGGTAAATCCAGCAATGGAAAATTTCTGTGGTGCCCCCCTTCCCTTGATGCCCTGAGCATGTGCTTATTTTGCTTTTGGTTAATCCAGCCCTGACTAGATGTAAGTTTAGTCCTCTGCATCTTGCCTGCTCCTGTAGCCTTCTGCTTCGATATATATATTTTTGATACTTAAGTGCAAAAGTTGTGAAGTCAGTACCCATCTATGATTTATTTAAGTCAAGGTACCAAGATTCGATTTGTGTTTCACAAAAAGAGATACTGAATGGACTAAATGTTTTATTTTAATGATCTTTATGTGTAACCTGCTCATTATATTTTTTATTTGACAATTTCATTAACAGCAAAACTGTGCTATTAAGCAAAACAAAAAACAACAAAAGGAACTTAGGTTATAGTTAAAAAAACAACGTATGGAAAATAGATCAAGTGTGATAAATTTGTAGAGCCAGCACCAGTTCAATGGTTAAAGGATAACATGAAAAATTAAACTGAAAGAGATTGTTCCCCTCTTTATAGCTGCAGCAAAAATACAACACCTGTAACTTTAATACTTATTTTTCATTTCGTCTTTGTTTTAGGAAATTTGTGTCAAGCCGGCAACCTCTAAAAGACGTATGTTGGTTGAAGTAGCTTTTCTAACACTAAAATGTTTATTAAAGTGTCACTTTTAAAGCTGTTATAATAATAAATGGAAAATCAGAATTACAGCAGTTATTTCCCATTATGTTCAATGAGAATAGAAAGCCAGATTTTGTTTTTACAATGAATGCTTAACGGTTTAATATAAAGCAAAAGAAAATCATAGATCTCAGCTTCCAGAGTAACGTGGAAGTGGATCATGGGCAAAATGTATTTACTTGTGGAGACCTGTTTAAAATCTGTTGTTAGTACACCTGTTAACCAAAAAGCAGTGCAGTAGAAAAATCTGTCCGTTTTACAAATTTCAATGCAAACTAACAATTAAGAATGCTAAAAATGTTGAACGTGGAAGAGGGAAATACAAAACTATTGCAGCATAGCATCTTTGGAGTATATGATTTCAAGATTAGTGTGAGGTAAAATAAAAAAATGTTATTTTACTAGAGAATGTCAGCACTTGCCTTCAAATAAGATTTTTCATATAATGACAGCCTATTAGTTATTGGAAATCTGTCTAGGAAAAGCTACAGAGAATAAACAAAGATTGCTAATCATAACAAATGCTGATCTTGATTTAATCTGATCCCTTGCTTAACAGGCTTTACGTAGTAGGAGCTCGGGAGCACAGAGGGCACAGAAAGAAACATAAAGGACTTGTGCTATGCTATTATGATTTTGTTTGTTGTAGTTATGAGTGCATATATATACACTGTGTGCACAATTATTAGGCAAGTTGTATTTTTGAGGATTAATTTTAATATGGAACAAACACAGTGCTATCAGTCAATCCAAAATGTTAATAAACCTGAAACCTGAATGTTTCACAACGGAAATGTAAGTGTGAACATCATCAGGGGAATACATATGTGCGCACAATTATTAGGCAACTATTAGTGTGCAGATTTATTATGCAACTAAAGGAAAAATGAAAATTTTCCCATCTCACTTGTTTATTTTCATCTGTTATAGTGAGAATAATAAACAAACACCTCAAAATTTACAAATAAACATCTCTGACATTTCAAAAAAAATAAATCAATCAATCAATGACCAATATAGCCACCCTTCTTTCCAATAACAGTCATAAGCCTTTCCATTCATGGAGTCTGTCAGTTTCTTGATCTGTTGACGATCAGCTTTTTGTGGAGCAGTGACTACAGCCTCCCAGACACTCTTCAGAGAGGTGTATTGTTTTTCTCCCCCGTAAATCTAGCGTTTAAGAAGTGCCCACAAGTTCTCGATAGGGTTTAGGTCAGATGAGGAAGGGGGGCCATGTCATTATTCCTTCATCTTTAAGGCCTTTACTGGCTGGCCACGCAGTGGAGAACTTCGATGCAAGTGATGGAGCATTGGCCTGCATAAAATCATGGTCTTCTTCCTGTATCACTGTTTGAAGAAAGTGTCTTCGAAAACTGGCAGTAGGTTTGGGAGTTGATTTTGAGTTCATCTTCAATGCAAAAGGTCCAACTAGCTCATCTTTAAAAATACCAGCTCATACCAGTACCCCACCTCCACGTTGGAGTGGAGCTCTGTGCCCATTACTGATCCACAGGTCCATCCATCTGGTCCATCAAGAGTCACTCTCATCTCATCGGTCCATAAAACCTTTGAAAAAATCTGTCTTCAGATATTTCTTGGCCCAGTTTTGACGCTTCAACTTATGTTTCTTGTTCAGTGGTGGTTGGGGTTTCAGCCCTCCTTACCTTGGCCATGTCTTTGAGCACTGAACACCTTGTACTTCTGGGCACTCCAGGTAGGTTGCAGCTCTGGAATATGAAAGTACTGGAGGATAATGGGTTCCTGGTAGCTTCACGCTTGATTCTTCTCAAATCTTTGGCAGCTAATTTGCGTCTTTTGTTCTCAACACGTTTCTTGCACCCTGTTGACTATTTGCAACAAAATGTTTGATGGTTCTGTGATCACACACCAATATCTTAGCAATTCCAAAAGTGCTGCATCCCTTTGAAAGACTTTTACAATTTTTGACTTTTCAGAGTCAGTTAAATCTCTTTTTTGGCCCATTTTGCCAGAGGAAAACTAGCTGCCTAATAATTCTGCACACCTTGATATAGGGTGTTGATCTCCTTAGGCCACACCCTCCCTCATTACACAAATACACATCACCTGACGTGCTTAAATCCAATAAGCATTCAAGTTAATACAGCTTGGAGTTGGAATATACGCATAAAATGATGATATGGTCAAAATACTCACTTGCCTAATAATTGTGCACACAGTGTATGTATATATATATATATATATATATATATATATATATACTGTATATATATATATATATATACATATACAGTGGTACCTTGGTATACGTCCGCTTTGGAATAAATCCAACTTGGTATACATCCTGTTTGGACGTGAAAAATTTTGCGTGGTATACAACCTTTGTTTGGAATACGACTCGCACGCTAGAACACCACGCGCTACCTTTGTTTACCTCTCGAGACAAAGCCACGCCTGCCCACGAATGTCAGTACGCCAGTTGGTAGCATTCAGTGAACAACCCGCACACTACCCTTATTTAACTCTCTCGAGACAAAGCCACGACTGCCCACGAGCGTCAATATGCCAGTTGCTAGCATCCAGTGAACAACCCACGCTATAACTCTCTGTGAATTTTCAAGTGATTTTGTGTTTTTTCGTGTAAATTTGAATTGATTGTTGAAAAGTATGAAGGTGGCATGCGTATCCGGGACATGGCTGCTACATATATATGCCGAGAACAACGGTATTGTGAAAAATAAAGACGTTATTAAAAAGTAAAGTGAGGTTACATTTTCATTTATTTCATCTAATTGCTGTTTTATTTATGTATTTTAGTATTAAGCAGTGTTTAAATTACTTTATACAATCCCATCAATGTATAATATGCCAATAACAATAGGATTTTTTTCATTGGAACGGATTAATCATTTTCCCTTTATTTCTTATGGGAAAAATTCATTTGGTATACGTCCTGTTTGGTATAAGTCAAAGGATCTGGAATGGATTATGGATGTATACCGAGGTACCACTGTATATATATATATATATATATATATATATATATATATATCTATACTAATAAAAGGCAAAGCCCTCACACTGACTCACTCACTCACTCACTCACTCACTCACTCACTGACTCATCACTAATTCTCCAACTTCCCGTGTAGGTAGAAGGCTGAAATTTGGCAGGCTCATTCCTTACAGCTTACTTACAAAAGTTGGGCAGGTTGCATTTCGAAATTCTACGCGTAATGGTCATAACTGGAAACTATTTTTTCGTCCATATACTATAATAGACTTGTGCTCAATGCCCGTGGGAGGCGTAATTTAGTGTCTGCCCATATAAGGCCGTCCGTCAGCGGCAATCCAATAGAAACACTGCCGCTAAATATTCATGGGTGAAGGACTGTGCTTATGCAGAGGAAGATGAGATGGTCAGGGTGGTATTTGGCACAAACTCGGCAAAACTGCCAGAGAAACAGTGCCGGGTATTAGCTAACATTAAATACAGCCACGGACATAGCACCAGATGGCACCAGCATAGCTGGGAACCTTCGATGCATGTACACCGAGCGGCTCACATGAAATGACGTGGTGCTTAGACATAAAGCAACAGTTTCAAAGAGTGCTGAACAAAAACTGAATTACACAATTGAGAAGGCAGCAAAAAAATATGAAGTGTGCGATACATACAAGCATATTCATAAGTGCAGCTACTGTGGAAACAAAGCACACGGTGGAAAAAGTCAATGTCCCACTAAAGGAAGACAGTGTAAAAAAAACCCCGTGCATGCAGTGTGTCACGTCTCAGATAATTGATGTATTGTGATGATTATTCTTCTTCAAAAGAATGTTACACAACACAAAACAAAGTTTTGGGGACCGTCCCCATATATTGTCGTCCAGACAATTAAAGAAAAAAATGATTCAAAGTCTCAAAACAAAACAATGAACAGTTTTCTTGAGTCAAAATGGCGACTTTATACAGGAAAGGATTGTGGGACAGGAAATGGTTGGCAAGAAGTGACGTTGAAAACAGGAACCGGAAACAACGTCATCATGATGGGACGGAAGTGAGGCGGATTGATGGAGCCGGAAGTGACGACATCATGGTGGGCCGGAAGTGACGTTGTCGCGGCCATTTTGGAATCCGGAAGTGGAGGAATTATTTTTCTTCAAGTTTTCTGTTGAGCAAAAGAGATTCAGATAAGTACCACGTGACAACCCTCTATCTCGCGATGTTTCACTCACCTTTAGGCTCTTTGACGGCCTTCTAATCGCACATGTGTGACAGTATATATATACTCCGATCTACATACTCTCAAATAGACAAACCACACGCCGTGGCGCAATGGTAGAGGCTTCGCCTCTATCGCCGAGGTTCGATTCCCGAGAGGGGGTGCACTGAGTATGTACACGCGCTTCCCGATTCATTTTACCCTCGCATCCCCTTAGTTTGAGACGTATGAAAACATATGCGGTTAACGCAGAAAGACAGATCACCAATTGAAGCTTTATGAATAATAGATACTTTAATCGCCATCAATGATTGTTTTGGTAAAGCCATACTCAGTGTATTCATTAGATGAACGGTAAAAAATTAAGAGCGAGGGGAGGGTGACTTATTGAGGCACGCAGGCGAAACCACAATAGCATGCGGGCTTGATGCGTCGGTGCGCGTCAACTCGATCTGAATTGCGAGATCACATTAGAAAAAATATATCTTTTCAAGTTCTATTTAGTGGACACAAATATCTTTGGTTGGAATGTAAGGCGAATTTACTGTTAACATTTGTATGGTCAAGAAAAATTTATGCAATGATGCCTACATTTAACTTACATTCCTACCAAAGATATTTCTGTCGACTAAATAAAAATTCCTTCTATTTAAAATTTAAATAGAACTTGAACAGATACGATAGTTCATAATATCCATGCAGACTTGCACATAAGAGCGGGAGTCATCCGTTTTAACAAACAGCATATTGCACTGATACGAAATAGCCTGCCCATTTAATTATTTAGGAATGGATAAATAAATTAAGATTTTGTACAAATAATGTTTTTCATTTTTCTTCCTTGATGGATTCTGGCACCCCCAGCAACAGTTGCTCGCACCCCAAAGAGTCTATATATATATATATATATATATGTATATATGTAGATATGTATGTACATGTATATATATGTTTATATATGTGTGTGTATGTATATATGTATTTGTGTGTATATATGTGTGTGTATGTATGTGTGTATGTATATGTATGTGTGTATATGTAGATATGTATATATATGTATATATGTGGATGTATGTGTATATATGTTGTGGACTCTGGCCCGGACACAGACAGACGGACATCATTGGCTCCACCACACACTGTTTATTTACAACTATTATTTACAAACCAGTCACGTGCACAAACCCCAGTGCCTCCAGCACCGATTCCCCCAATGTCCAGGCCACACAGTCCTGTGCCTCTTTTCCTCCTGGCCGCCTCCAGTCCTCACTCCAGCCCTGTCCTCTTCCATCCGACTTCCACTAATGACTGGAGGGAGGTGGCCCCTTTTATAGGAACCCAGATGGGCTCCAGCTGCTTCCTGGCAATCAGTCCTAGCCACATCCCAGTCTGGCGGAAGTGCCGGCTGCGCACCCGGAAGCTGTCCGGGTGTCCCCTGTCGTCTTCCCCACCGGCCCCTACAGGGTTGTTCTTCCAAGCCCTCTACCCGTGGCCCCCAGCATAACCAGGACGGACGCCCCCTCACGGTCTGGAGGAGGCACAAGCCCTCCTCTGGTCCTCCTGTATATACAGTATATATGTATATATGTGTGTGTGCATATATATATGTGTATATGTATATATGTATGGATATGTATATATATATATGTTTATATGTGTGTGTATATATATATCGTATATACTGTATATATATATATATATATATGACAGCAACACTCATCACTCACAACAGTGACAAAACAATTACATTGACAATCATGTTACGTTATTTTCAAAATGTTTCCTTTTCTTTTTCATTACTTCTTTATCACACTACTTCTCCGCTGTGAAGCGCGGGTATTTTGCTAGTATATATATATATATATATATATATATGTATACTGGGAGGGTTCCCCCTTGCTCGCTTTGCCTGCCAACTCCCCTGCCTGCGCTTCGCACCAGCAAAATCGCCTCTCTGTCGCTTGTGTATGTGGATTTTACTTTCACCAAACAACAAAACTTTTAGTTCTCACAGACAGGCCTCTTCATTGGGAAGAAACACTACCTTTCCCTGATGACAAGACAAATTTCACCTGTGTCCATATATTCAATCTCTTTTCGCTTTTATCTTTTCATCAATATCGCATTAAATTTTGATTTCATGTTTGGAATTACATAGCGACAACGCAACGTATATCAGCCAATGAGTGAATATTGTTTCTTTCTCTCTCTTCAAGAAATTTGCCTCACAATAGCATTCACACAAATAATGATTGAACCGTGTGCTTGGTTATATGGGCAGGACTTCTTCAAATCTCTTTGCAAAAGTTCTTATCTCACGGGGCTTGAAATTTTGTCTTGTGTGATTTCACTTTCACCAAACAGCAAATCTTTTCATTCTCACTGAAGAAACACTACATTTTTTCCCAGAAGGCAACACGACTAAGGCGATCTACAAGTTCCCGACTTAAAGTTTAGATCCAAACAATATATTCAATCTCTTCTCGCTGTTCCATTATTTCACCGAATAATAATTTCCGTTTCTTTTTGTTAATGCGATCTTACTATCCATTTTTGAGACATTCGAATTTTCGTACTTACATTATCTCTAACCTGCTCTGCATGTGTAGGCCTACCGCGCCAACGTTTTTGTAATCTTTTAATTCTCGCAGATACGCCTTTTCATTGTGAAGAAACAGTACTTTTTTTCCCCCTGATGGCAACACGAATTAGACAATCTACAAGTCTCCAACTTAAAGTTTAAATCCGAACAATATATTCGATCCCTTTTTGCTATTCCGTTATTTCTCCAATTAATAATTTCCGTTTGTTTGTGCTAATGCAATCTTTACTATCCTTTATTGAGACTTTCAAATTTTCGTATTTCCATTATCTCTAACCTACTCTGCATGTGTACAGCTCCAACATTTTTTAATTCTTTACGACGTTCTACTTTGTCATCTACTTTGTCTTTTATTTCCGGCCCCGGGCATGGTTAAATCTCTTGGCACAAAGACTTGTCTCACGGGACGACTAAGTGTCTCTCCGAGAAAATCACATCTTATCTCCTTCCAAGTTTTTTTTTATAATAGATAGATAGATAGATAGATAGATAGATAGATAGATAGATAGATAGATAGATAGATAGATAGATAGATAGATAGATAGATAGATAGATAGATGTGCTCTATGAAACATTTAACTCTGATGTCAGTTATTATTTATGTGGTTCAGAAAATGGATTTTAGTTATCTGATAAAGGACTTTGTTGCAAAAAATGTGGAAAAGTACTGTACAGTTCTGAAAAGCACATATTTGTCGGTTTTAATATACAAAACAGTCCATACAATATTTGATATTCCTGGTTTTGTTGACATCTGCAGTAGTTGACATTGCAAACTTTGGTTTGTGATGGTTACTTGGATACTTGTCACCCATACAAGCAATGATTAATTAAACATTTAAGCTTTGTTACAGCATACTTTATCTCTCACAATTTCAGAGAGTAAACCCATATTTTTTTACATTTTCAGATTTTTGCCATTCATTTTCAAGTTATTACTTTGTAGTAGTCATTTACTTTGCTGTGTGTGTCTCTGAGACATTAAGTTGATATAAAATCATGGTATTTTGTGTAGGTAGGACCCCAAAAATGTCTCTAGCAATAGGGTCTCCCCATTCCTTAATTTGGCCCTGCATTTCTAGTAAAGAAGGGTTCTACAGAGGTGTCACCTGTCATGGGAGCTAAATCAGTCCTCATTTAGAGGAGTCTTAAATAATATTAATTTCTTCCATCCATCCATTTTCTAACCCGCTGAATCCGAATACAGGGTCACGGGGGTCTGCTGGAGCCAATCCCAGCCAACACAGGGCACAAGGCAGGAACCAATCCTGGGCAGGGTGCCAACCCACCGCAGGACACACACAAACACCAAGCACACACTAGGACCAATTTAGAATCGCCAATCCACCTAACCTGCATGTTTTTGGATTGTGGGAGGAAACCCACGCAGACACGGGGAGAACATGCAAACTCCACACAGGGAGGACCCGGGAAGCGAACCTGGGTCTCCTAACTGCGAGATAGCAGCGCTACCACTGCGCCACTGTGCCGCCCCTAATTTCTTTTAAATATTAATTTATTAATGTGTGTAATTATTTTATTCTGAGGTCTCAGCATTCAGTTATTTAACCTCTGTTATGCTTATTTTTCATAATTTTTTTTCTTTCTTTCTCACTTTATGTCATGTCTCATGCCAGTTATTACCCTTTTTCTTTCTGTACTTATAACACACCAGGTAGCTGTGACACGAAATATTAACGTGTGTGGCTGAAGTTAGCTACTTATTCACAACTACTTATTTGAATGGGTACATATTCACTCCCTGCTACTTATTTGAAAAAAATCAGTGTTCTAGATTTTAAGCCTGCAGAGGTACAAATGAGTTACATGATGTTGGGTCACCTTCATTTTCACAGTTTTTATGACAAGATATGTGCCTTTGTTAAGATGCAGTTGGGTTTTTACCTGTCTAATGCAGGTACCTGACTCAAGAAGAATGGCAAAGTTGGCATACTCCAATATCTAATGAATGGGATTTATTCTGAAGTTTAATGGGTAATTTTAAGAATAAATGGCATTAGGCCACCCAAATTATTAGTTTTCAGAAAATATATATGTCTTTGTTAAATTGCAGTAGAGGTTTGCCTGGCCCAATATGGATATCTGGGACAAACTGACTGTTAAAGTTGGCACATTCACATATCTAATTAATGGGTTTTACTGTGATATTTAATGGACAATGTATAGGTTCAAATGGTGTTATGCCACCCTCATTTTCACATTTTTGTAACAAGACAGACACCTTTGTTAAGATGCAGTTGAGTTTTGTCTGGCCCGTCATGGGTGTGTGGGTCAGATTGATGGAAAAGTCAGTATACTCCTATATCTAATGAATGGAATTTACTGTAAAGATAATTTTTCAATTTACGGGTTTAAATGGCATTGGGTCATTCTACTTTTCAGTATTGAAAAAATACACATACCTCTGTTAAATTGCAGTTGAGGTATGACAGGCCCAATGTGGACACCTGGGTGAAATTGACTGGTAAAGTTGGCCAGCAGAGTGTAATTGCAGACCGCAGTGCCAATGAGCTTAGTCCAGTAATGCCCTAACATCATGAAACGCCCATTGCATTACACTATGGTTAAGATTAGGGTTGTAGGAGGGTTATCTGACTCAAAGGGCATTTCATGACTGCCGTTGTGAACATTACCAGACCTGCCTCATAATTTCAATTTGGCACACTCCTTATTTAATAAATAGTATTAACTATGGTTTTTAAAGTGCACTATACAGGGTCAAATAGCGTTAGTCCACCCTAATTTTCAATTTTGAGAAAATACAAATGCCTATGTTAAATTCAGTTGAGTTTTGCCAGGCACAAAACATGTACCTAGCTGAACTAGACTGGAAAAGTTGGCATCCTCCCATGTTTAATGAACCATTTTTCTTAAATGTGTTACTTTCACCATTTTTCTTGTACCTCTCTCATTTGACCGTCTCATATGCTTTGTGAGAATTTCTTTCACTGGAGTGCAAATTTGACTTTTGTTGCTCCCTACGTGTTTTGTATGTGTTTTGTTTTGCCTAATATACAGTGTATCAGTCTTCGTATCCTCTCATGTTTATTGCAAGACGTAGTAAACTTAGAATTTAGGGTGAAAACATTTGCTTTGCAGTATTTGATGAGATGATGACACTATATGTCCATGAAAATGAACATATAGTAATTTATTTAATTTAATACGCGTCTTGCTCTAGTCTTGTAGTCCCCAACCTATTTGTGACTGGACCACCTTCTCACAGTCCTGCGCACCTTGGTATTAAGTGCCGACCCAATCACGCTGTACACTTTGTTCAGATACTCTGCACGAGCACCGGATTGTTTCGGGTGGCCGCCTCAATTAAGTCAAGTATTAGGTTTATCGACCGATCTGAATTTTAATGCGCGGAAATCTGTGATGGTGTGTTCTGGGAATACCTTGCCTTGTCCATAATGCGGAAGAAAAATAGACCAGCTCCTGTGACCCAGCAATAGAAAATAGATGGATGGACCTGTCACTCTTTAAATGACTTCCCGCATCTTATACCATAAGATTAATGCATACAATGTTTTTTTATCTGTCGGGTCTACATAATTGCGCCAAAGTTATGAATCCGTTTTTGTTAATTAGGTTAATGTTTATTAAACTATATAAATAAAACGTCGGTGAATTCTCTGCGGCAGGATCTTTGGTATGGTTTTTTTTAGTAAGCGCTCCTGTGGGTAACGCAGCATTTCAATGGATATGAGCTGCTTATCCCACGTTATCGCTGATTTCGTCTGACCAGTTTGAGACTAGAATGCAGTCGTTGATGTAGGTGTGGTTCATACTCGTTACACTCCGTCACCTCCCCCAAACTCCTAAAAGCCGCCTGCTTAGGACAACGACGTTTCTCCAGCTCCGATAGAGAGCTATGGCTGTGAGCCCTCCTGTCACGCAGCAGATAACCAGAACCTCCCATGAGAGGCCGAACAAGTCGGCCGAAGTGGACATTTTAGCGCTGCGTGACTGCATAGTGTTCGATCGACACGGCGAGAAGATCCACTTCAGGAGCTTGTATGAGAACAAGAAGGCGATCTTTATTTTTGTCAGGGTGAGTGTTAACAACCAACCAAAACTACTATGTTTAGTGAAAATCATATCAGGCTGTCCTACGGCCGCAGATACCAGGAAAGCGCTTCTTGTCTCGCTGCGGCGTCTTAATCGGTGGGTCAGACCCGAAAGTCAGAGATTTGGCAGTTAAACGGTGTGTCGCCGTGTCACATGCGCAGTTCATAGACAGAAAATCAAGCACAGCAGTCCGCGATTCCTCTTGCTTACAGTGTGATGTATTTAGTAAAATTCCCATGTGCTTTTTAAAACGCCTGAGAGTTAGTGTGTCCATTTAGGATGTCGGATTAAACACGAAATGACTAATTGACTAATTTAAATTTTTAATGTTTCATGGGATGCACATTTTACCATTCAGGCATTCGCTGGGGGGACAAAGTTAATATTAATATAGTGCCTTCATAACTAACAAACATTCCTGTAAACGGTAACACGTACAATGAAATGGTTTGGTTTTCAATGCAAAACTAATATAAAGTTGCCAGATTCGATTGTGAAGCTATCTTGTTTCCACAGCAACTAAAGCAAACTGTTTACTTAATAGCCGTTGTCTAATGACCAAAGCAACCCCTGTAGTGGAGACACCTGATCATCAAAAAGTGCGCAAACTATATAAAAAAGTGATATTTTAATTGAACCAAAAACACAAAGTGTCACATATGGAAAACAAACAGCAAATCTGATCTGTCCCATTGAACCTCAATTTCAAAGCACAATATGTTTTAATTTTGATAGGTTTTACCATCTGTACTAATCCCGATTCAATTGTATTATCCTCTTAAAGTACATCGCTAAACTTCTTACTTCTATTATTATTTCATTTTTCACCATGTACACTTTTTTCAATTTGATTCCCAGTGACATCACATTTTTGTGTCTCTTTTTTGTTTACATTATAAAGTACATTGTAATGGTGTACACTACCATCTACCTTCCACCTCTAGTTCCGCTTCTAATACCTTCCACCTTCCTACCAGCAAGTGTTTGCCACTCTGATTCTAGTAAGTGATGGCAGGGATGGGGTATTTGGTTGCCACCGTCGGCTATGCAAGTCTTGTTATTGTGGTAGTACATGTGACGACTCTTGATCTTTTTTGCCCTTGACAAATTCACTTCCAGAGTACCCTCTGTATTACTCACTGACACTCTTTTTATCCACAATAATTTTACATGTCAGATGACTTATAACATGCCTTCTATCTTTTTATTTCAATCTATGTTCCATTCTGGTCCTGTCAATTCCTTTGCAGACAGGTAACATATTACACTCACTTTATATCTTTGAAAAAAATTGACATGTTTGATCTTTATAAATAACTCATATAGTATTGAAAGTTTTATTTTGGTTTAAAAAGGAAGACACACATTTTGACTTGTAAACATACTTTTTAATCCATCTATTTATTCATCCAATCTTCTAAAACCACTAAATCAAATTGGATAATAATGATACTAATTTATAGCATTTACACTTTAATGTTAAATGTTCAGATTTAAGCAGTACAGTGCCATGTTGGTCTCAACAGTGTCCCATGCCTATGGGGGCATTTTTTTGATTTCTGTCTTGGTCACTATCTGTTTGGAGTTGGCATATGAGTTTGTTTTGGCCGGACACTGTGATTTTCCTCCAGCATTCCAGAGAGATGTATATTAAGTTAAATATTAACTTAAAAACTCAGTATTGTCCCAGTGTATGTACCCTGAGATGAATTAGTAACCCATTGAAGAGTGCTCATTGGTTTCAATCCATGGTGGTTTCTGGTTCCCCACAAACATGCAGTGGAGTTGACAATATTTTATTAATTGGCAACTGTATTGGAAGTTGGCCTGATGTGAGTGTGACCTATTAGGACTAGTAAACCATCCAGAACTGATTAGTGCCTTGCACTTGATTCATTATGATGCTAGTAATTGTGTCACATTGGCACCCACTAAAATATTAGCCATCCATCCTCTTCTGCTTCTAAAATAATAGCTTTATACATATATATTTTTCTGTGCCATACGTGGCTCTAAGGCATAGTTTTAAAAGATTTTTGCTTTGAATCAAAATGCACATTGTTGCTTGTCTTGTCACAGATATTTTAATTTGCAAATGAGTTTATTCTATTATTAATTTAGTAATTTTAACAGGTCACATATTTCAGTGAGTCACAGGTTGGCCAGAGGCAATCATGTTAATGTTGGGCACAATTCAAGAACCAACCCTGGATGAGATGACAGTTTACTTGGTTATTTTTGGTATCAATCCAAACTACACATCTTTTGCGATATAGATGTAAATCCAAGTATACCCTGTATGTAGAAAAATCTTTATGGTAATTACTGCAAACTCCATGCAGACAGAGATGCTCATGATTTGATCACTGGACATCAAATATAGTATTAGAGCTGTACAGCAGCAGAGCAACCCATTGCAAGACTGCATTTGTTCATCAAAATGATTATTTGAATTCTGCTCAGAATGCCAATGTTGTTGCAGTCATTAGTATATTTTACCATCCATCCATTATCCAACCCGTTATATCCCAACCACAGGGTCACAGGGGTCTGCTGGAGCCAATCCCAGTCAACACAGGGCTCAAGGCAGGAAACATACCCCAGGCAGGGCCAGCCAGTGGCGTAGTGTAGCCCCGGGCGGCACTTTTAGGGGGCGGCAAAGAATTACTGTATATTTTAGTCTTTTAAATTGAAATACCTGAATAAGGGGGTGGCGAAATTTTTCTCCACCCCGGGCGGCTGACACCCACGCTATGCCACTGGCGCCAGCCCACCACAGCTCTGCTCTTTTTGCTTTAAAGAAATTTTTTTATACCTAACAAAAATAAGATGTAATGAAATTCAAAGACCCACAATTAACATTATTTTTAATGGCCTCAGAGACACATTAAAAAAGTTACTTTTTTAAAAACCTCACGTTTTTATTTGTTGCCATAGCAATGTCCTTTTTTGTCTGTCACACTGTTGCCTGACTGGAGTAAGCAGGTTTCATGATGGATAGATAGATGGACATTCTTGCAGCTGTCTCTTCTGTTTTGCCCTTAGCTTGTTGGTTACCAAATGCCTCAGTATTAGCTGTAACTGACAGTTTGCTTATGTTTCAGCATTTCTTGTGCTACACCTGCAAAGAGTATGTTGAGGATCTGGCTAAAATACCAAAGTGCTTTCTTTCGGTAAGTAAAAGAGGACATAATTATCATCTTTGTAAAAAACTGGGAATGGATTCTACACTAGTCTCCCAGATTTCTGAAACAGCAGCACTAACCACTATGCAAACCCAACACACTTTCTTGTTATAGCAAATACACTTTTCATCCAATGCTCTTGTCCAAAGCCGTGGTTCATGTGCTTAGCCTGTTCAGGACTGCATCCAGTCTTGCACACTTTGTTACTAGGGTAAGCTCTGCCTCCCTGCAACCCTAAAAGAGACTTGATTATACGATTCAATAAATGCGTGGATGATTGCAAGTACACTTTTCACAGTTCTATAGTTGACACTCTGGAAGGTTAAGTAATTGAATCTGGATCACACCAGCAGTTGTGATTGAAACTGCCACCTTTGTGTTTTATAGATTTTAGGCCGAAGGCATTATGCCTCATGAATTTTACTAAAACATTGTAATGTTGATCTTTTTCAGATATTATTGTATAATTTTAGAGTAGGTTTAATGTGAATTTGTGCTGTCCAGTAGGATAAATATCTTAAAAGGTTTATCCTAATTCACAGGTCCATTTGGATATCTCAGAGTAAGCCTTTCATCTTTAATGAATTTGTCTTTATTTCATTCAGTGGCATTCATGTACCTTGTTTTCACTAAAACCAGGCAGCATATGCACCTTTCACCAGATTGCTTTTCCATTACAAGAAGGCACACTAAAGGAGGTATTAATTATAAATAAATGACTCCAAACATAAGAGACCATACACAATCTATGTGGTGATAATTGTTTCTTTTTTGTTGTTTTTTTAAATGCTTTTGAATTTCTTTTCAATGCTTTTGAATTTCTTTTTTCAACATTGTTTTGATATAATGCATATTTCTACTTCTTCTGTCTTCTTTGGTTGCATTAAACACTGTTATAAGTACTTGTAACTCATATGTGGTCATGAGCGCTTATGACTCCTTTTTTCATAAAGTTTTTTAAAAGATGGAATATGGTAAAGAACATTTCAAGTACAGTCTTGAGCAGCCTTGTAGGAGGCATTCAAACTGACATAAATTCCACATAAAAAGCAGGAAAAAATCTTGCATTACTTATGTCAAATAACCCACATGTCACATCATCTGATTGGACACCCACAGCATGCAAAATTCTTGTACGGTATTTTTGGCTAAAATACTGTTTAATAAATAACTCTGGAAATGAAAGTAGACCACAAACAGAAAGCCTGTTCACATGGGCACAAGCTTTTGCATTGAAGACCTGCCTCTCCACCTCATTCACTGGTCAAAAGTCCTGTCTTCAATTCAAAAACATGTGTCTATGTAAAGGGGTTTCCAGTTTATTGACTACAGTATTTTCAGTTTCTGAAGTAATTTATTTTACAATATTTTAGCAAAAAATACATGGGTTTTTAGTGGAAAGATAAAAAGAGAACTATTAGGAGCAAAACTTACACTTTTCTTTTCACAAATGTGAAATAGGTTTGATCTCTTTACAGAAATGTGAAATGCAAAAGAAAAAGAAGAAAGCACGCCAATACAACTGAATTAAAATGTTTTTCCTCTACTGTCACACCACAAATGCATATTTGTCTGAGAGAGTCAGTAGATTCAGAAGAGATTATTCCATTCAAAGCATCTTTTGGCAATTTGCAAAAGTCTGGCATGGTAAAGGATTTCAAGTCAACATGTACTGGTATTCATGTTTGTTTATTGGGTTGCATCTGTCTGATTTATTCATTTTTATTAATTTTCCAGATTCAGGATAGAGATCAATACACATTCTTATTAAATATGAATCACTTGCAAAGCAGAATTTAAGCAGTTTTAGATGTAGTATTCTATAGAGTCAAATGCAGCTGGTATGGATTGTTTGAGTCATTTTAACCATTACCTCTTTTAAGGTTTTTACTTACCTTTTTTGTATTGTTATTTCATAATTTAAAAAAAAAAGTTACATGAAATTCCGTCTGAGATGATTACCTTGTCGACTTGTGTCAAGCACAGGCCCAGGTTGCAACTAATTGGCTATACATCCATGTTCATCTGTTAAAGTTAAGCTGTTTGTTAATGTCATACAGTATTTTGGTCAATTTTCCAACTCCACAATTACTTTTTAGCTTGGTCCTGTACTGCTTATATTCAGATACACCAGTTGACTTACATTTAATGCTTTTCTACAAGGCAGTGCATAAATAAAAACTGATGCTTTGACCTGAACACCTGTTTTTATGGTGTTAATTTTTTTACCTTTAGTTTTTGTTTTTGTAATAATTTGACCTCATTTCTCCTATTTATTGTTCCCATCCCTTCCCGTCTATGTGAGAGCTGTGGAAAGATTCAATGCTTAATAATTGAATGCTGACATTCATTTTTTCTTGTTACATGCTTACTTTAAACCTGTGCCCTCGTCTTAGGAAGAAATTTGCATATGAGTTCACAAATTTCAGCAGGCATAGTGGCATGGAGAGCATCAGGTCTTTTAAAACGACAGACTAAGCCTCTCTTTTTGGGTAGCATGCCTTTGGTGAATATTCGAGTAAGGTGGAATCTTAATGACTCCTGCATAACATCATACAGGAAGGCAGACAGCTGTGTTCTTTGTAAGATGTGGCCAACCTCACCTACTGAGTTCCTAAATTAAGGAGTTTAGAGACAGTAACCAAAATAATGCTGAACCCTCTAGTTATTAATACTCCCTGATGGTGTACCATTGTACATGTGCATTTCCAAAGGCTACAAATAAAGATCCAGCTCTTCTGGTAATGAAAGGGAGATCTTCCCACGAGCTGACTTTTGGTGGCTAAGTTGTACATATAGAGTGTGTGGTGTATGGCCGGCCGTTTATCCCGGCCAATACCCCCAAGCCGCCAGGTGGAGCCCTCCCTGCAGTATGGAGGTCCCCCGAAGACCAGCAGAGCATCATGGACATTGCAATTTTTATACACAGCCCTGCTGGATGCCATGGGGGCCACTAGGAGACGCTGCAGTGGGGAACAACGGTTATTTACCCTATGCCCCGGAAGTACGTCCGAGTCACATGGACAAGGGGAATGACGTGCTTCCGGGGTGAAAAAAAGGACTTTTTACCTGACCTGAAAGTGATACAAGATCACATGGACTGGGGATTGGGAACACTTCCAGGTCAGGGAATATAAAAGGATTGTGGGAGCTCCCAGATGGCAAGCTGAGCTGGGTGGAAGGGTGGCAATGCGTCTGGGAGTTGAAGGATTGGATTATTGTGTTTATTATTGTTTTTGTATGAGTATATTGAAGGAGAGGGTGCTTTGTGCACTGTGGAGATTTAATAAAGTCGATTATTGGACTTTTACCTGGTATCTGGAGTCGTGGACAGGGGTTCAAGGGAGCGATAGCGCCCTCGATCTGTCACAAGTGGATAAGAGATGTGCCTTCAATTTACACACCTTTCATTTGACCTGATGTCAAGTACTGCAATTATGTAACTGGTGATCTTTTCCAAAGGTTCCAGGCTTTAGTATGTACTGTGCCACCAGCAAGGAGGGTGAACACATGGTAGTAGAAAAATGGGCAAAAAAAATGACTGAAAAGTATGTCATTTGTCAAGATATTAGTGATTTTGCTACCTCTGTATATTTGTCTACCTGTTTTTAAAACATAATACTGTTTTCTTTGACAAATAGGATGCTGATGTCAGACTTATAGTAATTGGACAATCATCATACAAGCACATTGAGGTAAGTATGACCATAATGCCATTATGATAAAATCAAATACATAAAAGTGGAATTTAGCGTATCTCTCATCAGGGTTGTAATCCACATTCTTCTGACCAAATATTTACTGATGTTTAGGCAGAAAAGATATAAGATTTGCAGAGATTAATGTTCAGTAATAAAGCCCTAACTGTCAACAACAGAAAGGTAAAAGGAAACAAGGAAAAGTAATTTATGCATATTGTAGAAGTCCTTTTCTAGATTATGGATTGACCCAAATAGGTGACATGCAATATCAACAGAATAAATTCTGGTCAGTTACTTTGTTTTGTTTTTTTGTGTATTCTATGTATCATTTATGAATCAGTGTTGTTTTTCATTTTGTATGATTTTTCATACATTTTTGTGAATATTTTTGTGTTTTTGGATGTGAAGATTTTGTTTTCGGATGCAAGATTAACATTTTGGAAATTATTTTGTGGCATGTCTGATGCCATTTTGTTTTGATTATGGAAGCCACCATTTTGTGTTCCCATGATTAGAGCCTGGTTGCTAGGGGGTCACAGGGGTTATAACCTCAGTGTCAATTACGGGAAAGTGTTTAAAGGTGACCACCGGCAGCATTTTCTATCCAAATTTGCAAATAATGCTCCAAAAGATTTTCTCACAGTTTGGTTATTTCATAAAACTTTTTGAGTGACGACTTTTTAGCTTAGGCATTTTGACTTGATCTTTACGCATCTTAAAGCTATGTCACATTAGATGTTTTTTCTAGCTATTTCACTTGTAGGCTTCAATTATGTAATCTCAGTGAGTTAAAGGCATACGACAGTATTCTCTGGGGAAGGCTGTGAGGAATGGTTCGTGGTGAAGTGCTGATTTTTAATGAAAAAGTGCGCTCCGCAAAGTGCTGGTGTTAATTGGGCACTGGTGAGTGTATGAACGCACTTTGCTCCAGAAACAGTAGTGAGGGGGTAGAAAAAATTCAACAGAGGAAGAAAATAGACAGGGAGAGAGAGTAGCATCAGGTAGAGAGAAGAGACAAACCAGGTAGCTATTGGGGAAAAGGCAGTGTTATCTTGGGCCTCAAAAAAGGAGCGATGGAGTGGCGTTCCAGGGGCTGGTTCACACCACTGAATAACTGTGTGGAGTGAATGTAAGCATGGAGGAGTCCTCCCCAGGGATACAACTGCGGGAGCATGAAGGATGACGGGAGGAGGTCTGACCTCAGACAGTTTGGCCGGAGCCATGTGGGCAGCTAAGACAGGGGTCGTGTGATGAAGACCGCAGCTGTTAATGTCTCTGCTGGCTAAGCAAGCAATGGGTGAGCAGGGGAGACGAAGATGGAGTTGTGCTCGGCTCATCTGATTGTGCAGTAAGAGCATGATTGCTTTGTTGTTTTACATCCCTCGTTTTGAAGGTGGATTTTAACTCATGGATTTCCCCCTTTTTTGTATTTATTTATTGAAGACATTTGGGAACTGCACTTGGGGACTCTGCTTTGATTTTTTTTTTTTGTAATAAAAGCACTGTTGCGGTTTTATACCTACCTCTTCCAATGTGTGTCCTCATTTGTCTGGCTCATCCTGGGTGTGATGATTGTGGGATCCAGAGATTGCTGCATGCAGCAGGGAGTGTGGAGTCAACCCACACTGTCACAAAGGCCAATCGCGTAATGTGATACACAACATTCCCAGCAACTCATTCCAGCTAGTTCACAATTTTTCTGACAAAATCAAATGGTGTTTAGTCGTAGAGTCAGGCTTTTGTGCATGAGCACTGACAACCAATGAGTGCTCATCTGGAAGTACAATACATATAATGCAATAATGAAGAATAAGAAACATGGGTGTTTTGGACCTCACAAAGAGAAGCCCATCTGTCTGATATCTTGTTTTAATGTGCCATGACAGAATGAAGAAAGAAGAAATAATTCAGAAATGAGCTTCACTAGGCTTTGTGCCCTAGGAACCAAGTTACCAAAAACTATTCTATAACATTTCAATAATTATTTACCAGTCTGATGCGATCTTTTTGATCATTAAATAGATCATTACAATAGCAATTGATGAGAAGAATTCTTAAGTAATTGCTGGATTGCAGTATCTGAGTGTTCCTCTAGAGTGCCTCTTTCTCTTTCATGATTTGGTTTAAAAACTAATCAGCACATCGTCATCTCATAACAGGCTTAAGTTTCAGGTTTGGTATTTTTCTATCCAGCTGTTTTAGCTGTAGACTGGCCTCAAACTGTGACACACAGACACACACTCCCATCTTCAAGATATCAATGTTTTCGGTTTCAGGGGATCCCAAAACTCGAGATCCGTCAAAAACCTTTCACTCCTCATTCATAGACAATGGGGGGCAAAGCAAAAAGGAGCAAGGTTGTGGCCGAACTCCCCATACCTGTTACCCCTTCGTACAGCATGTTCTATCAGGGAGCTCGTTATTGGCTGTCTAAAAAAAAATGCAAACACAACTGTACAGGAAGATTTGCATGCAGTCACAAAATTGTATATGCCCAGTGATTTTCAGTTGTGTAAATTGACATGGTCTGGCGACAAGATCAACTGCAGTTGGAAAGTCTGATACTCCACAATTTGAAATCGTGGAATGTGACATCCACTTTAGTTTACATCTTGTTTCCTAGTCCATCTTACAAAAAACTATTTCCTCCTTTTGAGCACAGTATCTAACTAACTGTTTGAAATCAGCCTTTTCTCCGGTTTGTTTCATGATTGTTTCATAGTTTGTTTCAAACTATACTTTGTTTTTCTAAACATGGTCATGTAGTATCATTCATTTGTTATAAAGTAAGTGTGGCAGAATAAAATGCAACTGACAAAATAAGAGAATACTAGCCAACCCGCGGTGTAGCATACACCGCATAATCAGGCAGCTTTTTAAATGATTTTTAAGCACAGAGGAAAAAAATAAAGATTTGAAAAATCCGTAATTTAATAAACCACCAAGAAAAGTAACATTGCAACAATGCACGCTACGAACCAACATACAGTTGTCCGTGACTGAAAACCGGAGGAGCGCCGTCGCGCTTTCTCCTTCCAAAGCGAAGGACGGGGTTGAACGGCGCTTATTCAGTACGCACTGCCCGCTTATGTGCCTGCCCCCAACTCCCTACCTGAGTCGCTTTCGTCTGTGTACAGTCCACACGCACCTGTGAGTCACATTGACTGTTAATTTTCCAAATACTGCCTCAGTCGGTTTCCACATTGATTTTTCATTGTTCTTTGCGGTTCCGGCTGCTTTTTTTTATATATAATCCACCTAGTCACCCGACCATGGGGAGCTTTACAAAGGGCAGAGACGTAATCAGTGCGAACGTATGACCCGCACGTACTGGGAATTTCTCGTTCGTGGGGAACAATTGGAAGCCACGGTCTCCATCACGAATGGGGTTCAACGGCTTACCCACGCCGTGTAGACACACGTTGATCCATTCAGTGTAGCGCGCGTGCAGTACCGGACATACAAGTGCATCACAGACCTGTTAATGCTCAATCTCACGTGGCTGAAAGCCACTTGTCCCTCTAAGAATTTGGACGCCGCCGCTGTTGGGTCGTGTAACTATTTAGCAGGTGGGAGTCTCGTTCGTTTTCGGAAATAACCAGCCAAATCGCTCCACCAACTAAGAACTGCCATGCACCACTACCCACAGAATCGAGAAAGAGCTATCACTCTGTCAGTCCTGTCCGTGTCCGGGTGAGGTTTCCTGTGTTGAGTCAAATGAAGCGAAAGGCTCCACACCTGGTGGTGCCCTTCCGTCAATTCCTTTAAGTTTCAGCTTTGTAACCATACTCCCCCCTGAACCCAAAGACTTTGGTTACCTGGTTGGATCGCCTGTTGCGGGGCCTGCATTGGTGAAGCAGGTGAGACGGTAATGAAACAGAGGCACAGGGCTTATTGGTTTTTAAAGACTGCTTCCTTCATTGGGTTTTAACCAATGCACGGAACGAACCAACACACAATCGTCCGTGCGGCGCTCAGGGTGGAACGGGAGGAGAGGAGAAGGACATCCACTCCGCTCCCTCCGTCATGCTAGTCTGCTGATTTCTCGTTCAGTATACACTGCCTGCTCATGTGTCGTCTTTGTACAGTCCAGATGCACCTGTGACTCACGTAGACTTTTCATTGCTCTTTGCGGTTTTGGCTGCCTTTCTATATATAATCCATCAAGACACCCGACCACGGTGGGAGGGGGGTGTGTACAAAGTGCAGGAGTATCTAAGAAGACGCATGTTTGTCGCGGTTGCGAATTGCTGTATGTAGCGTGTAAAACAGTTTGCTATAGTGCACGCGGTCGTGCGTCGTAACCGAAAACTAGTTTTTTAAAGACTGCTCACTTCATTGTGTTTTAACCTCAGTTGTAAAGGAACGTTTTAAGGATCCCATGGGATACCCCTCGCAAACAGTTTTACGCCGCATATGGCGATTCACCTCCGAGAAACATGCCTCTATTAACAGTCAACGTGGGTCGGAGCTGCATGTGACCTCTACGACAGACGAATATAAATGACGCCGGTTTTTTTGTGCCGTTGCGTCCGAGTTGGTGGGCGTGGCTCTGTGAGTTGTCGTCGTACCCAATGGTCTTGGAGTTGGTGGGCGTGGCTCCTTCCTGCGTGCGCCATAGGTGTCTCACTTGTCGGCGGCTTAGTGAATCCACGCTCCTTCCGGCGTGCTTTCCATGGTTGTCTTGCCTTAATAAATTATATATATAGATTCTGTCAGTTTACCAGTTCTAAAGTGTCTGATCAGGGAATTCCATGTAAAGTAATTTTATGTTTTGGAAATTCAGAAGATGTATTACTACACTGAACCAAACACCTGATGTTCTATATGTTGTATTTTGGGTTATACCTAATGGCACATAAAATTTGTTCATGCTATAGGATGTACAATTTTCAGACTGGCACCATCTAGAGTGACATCCTGCCATGTGTCCACTGACTCTGCCACTCCCTAACAAAGCTTAAAAATGCAGACACATAAGTAATGTTTCATTCTTTCAGTAAAACTTCAATTGCCTTTGCTAAAAGTTAGGAAAACACAATACAGGGAGTCTTCGGGTTACAACGTCTCAACATACAACGTTTCGAGTTTACAACGCTCAAAAAATTGAGACATGAGTGTTTCGGCGTTAGCATTTTACTTATAGAGTACATGGGTAAACTAGTTTGGTTGTGCGGCAGCGGAAGAATATGCAGTAGCGCAGCGTATGAGTGAGGGAGTTGGCGAAGTGTTCCGTTTGTGTGGCTTTGTTTGGCAACTTTGTGGCCCTTATCATGGCTCCTAAACGAAAGTCAGAGTCTTCAGATGGTAGTGCTTCAAAGAAGAGAAAGCCATCATGATGGAAGTGAAATTAGACACTGTAAAGAGATCAGAAGGAATAAAGGTAAGGAATTCTTTTTACACTCATTTTTTGTAATTTATTCTGTTACTACAGTACAGTGTACAGTACAGTATATTTATGTCCTTTTCCTTTTTCTGTGGGTTACTTGTGTTTTTATGTTCTAGATTATGATTTTGCAAATGTGTTAGGATAGGTAAGTGACTTAGTCTAGGGTGTGTTTCAACTTCCACCAAAATTCGGGTTACATCACTGTTGTAGGAACGGAATTGTGTCGTACCCTGAGGACCCCCTGTACAGTGGCCCAGTTGTTAATTATTGTGTCTGTAATTTTTTTAAGGCATTTTGCTCCATAACTGGATATCAGCACTACATTTATGTTGATCCAGACAAGGAGATCTATAAAAGACTTGGGATGAAAAAGGAGGAAACTTTTACCCGGGAAGGTAACTGTACCATCAGAATACTCTTACTTTTAAAGTATACAAAGCCAATTTATTGGAGTTGCTAAACATTTTTTCCGTGTTCTATCAAGCTTAATCATTTTGGTTCATAAAGTATATGAAAGATTTTGTAAGATTTTCATATTAAAAATGTTTAAAAGTGTTTATTTAACACAATCAAAATTATATCAAACTATAAAGTGATCCCTCGCTATATCGCGCTTCGACTTTCGTGGCTTCACTCCATCACGGATTTTAAATGTAAGCATATCTAAATATATATCACGGATTTTTCGCTGGTTCGCAGATTTCTGCGGACAATGGGTCTTTTAATTTATGCTACATGCTTCCTCAGTTTGTTTGCCCAGTTGATTTCATACAAGGGACGCCATTGGCGGATGGCTTAAAAGCTACCCAATCAGAGCACGTATTACGTATTAACTAAAACTCCTCAATGATATACGATATGCTTCCCGCTCGGTGCTTGATTGTTTGCTTGTCTCTGTCTCTTTCACTCTCTCTGATTTTCCCTGCGCCTGACGGAGGGGATGTGAGCAGAGGGGCTGTTTGCCTAAAGGATACTGAAGCTCCTCTAAAAAATGCAGCTTTATCACGGTGCTTCGGCATAGTTAAAAGCCCAAAAGCACGTATTGATTTTTTGATTGTTTGCTTTTCTCTCGCCTCTCTCTCTCTCTCTGACATTCTCTGCTCCTGACACGCATTCCTTTGAAGAGAAGATGTGTTTGCATTCTTTTAATTGTGAGAAAGAACTGTCATCTCTGTCTTGTCATGGAGCACAGTTTATACCTTTGACTAAAGTGTGTTATTTCATGTCTAGAGGTCTCTAATAATTTTAACAGTGTGGGAGAGTTTATGAGGGCTTAAAATATATAAAAATAACCATACAAACATATGGTTTCTACTTCGCGGATTTTCATCTATCGCGGGGGGTTCTGGAACGCAACCCCCGCGATCAAGGAGGGATTACTGTATATGCAAAGGTTTTTTCCTGTTTATGAATGAAAAAATGGGGAGGGTTAGGTCAGGAAAGGCATCTGGTGTAAAATTTTGCCAAATCAATATGCAGACAAAAAAGATGATCCACTGTGGCAACTCCTAATGGGAGCAGCCGAAAGAAGAAGAAGATTGTTGTAGGTATTTTCATTTTTCAAGTTCAATCTAAATTTGAGCAGTTAATTTTATCTGCAATTACACTCAGTGGGGCTTGTGCTGCTGTTGCTGTGTATGTTTAAATGTTAATGAAAATATAATGTGTCCTATGTTCACTCTCTTAGGATCTCAAAGCCCTCATGTAAAGTCAAATAGATTTTCTGGAAGCATTAAAAGTATATGGCGTGCAATGAGTAGCCCAGCCTTTGATTTTCAAGGAGATCCAAAACAACAAGGAGGTGCTTTGATACTTGGACCAGGTACACCAAAACAGATTATCTGAATTTTTATCTTAAATTTTTTTTCAATGATTTCACAAAATATGTCCGATATGTTAGTAGCTTGTTAAATGTTCACATGCTGTAACATGGGAATAGAGTAAATGCTTAGCAAAAAGGGGCAGCACGGTGGCGCAGTTGTAGCACTGCTGCCTCGCAGTAAGGAGACCTGGGTTCGCTTCCCAGGTCCTCCCTGTGTGGAGTTTGCATCTTCTCCCCGTGTCTGCGTGGGTTTCCTCTGGTTGCTCTGGTTTCTTCCGACAGTCCAAAGACATGCAGGTTAAGTGTGTGCTTGGTGTGTGGGTGTGTGTCCTGCGGTGGGCTGGCGCCCTGCCCTGGATTTGTTCTTGCCTTGCGCCCTGTGTTGGCTGGGATTGGCTTCTGCAGACCCCATGACCCTGTGTTAGGATATAGCGGGTTGGTGAATGACTGACTGACTGACTTAGCAAAAAGAAAGCACAACTAAATTTTACTTGGATACACTGTATATTAATCAGTCTTCATTAAGAAGAAGGTTAGCCAATGCAGTTTGATCCCTAGAATGAATTAAAAACAAGTGGTGTTTTAATGACAGTGGATTGCAGTGCTAAGAATAAAAATTGTAGCAAATGTTGTGACGAAAATGGGCTCCTCATTTCCTACTATCCTCATCATTCCAAAATGTATTCAAGGTGCTATTTTCAACTCTACTTGCTTTGAATCAGAGTAGGTTTAATTTTTCTTGGCAGAATGTTATGAATTCTCTTAATTTTTTACCCTTTTTGGATTTTGGTACATAAGAATAAAATTATTTAGTTGTTTTATGGGAATAGGGACATTTTAAAGGTCTTAAAAATATTTCATGTGCTGCTGCATAGCCATTTTGTTCTTAAAATGGAAAAGGCGAAAATAATGTTGATAACTTTGTTGCTACTATAGTGCAACTGGAAGTCGTTGGGCATGACATGTTGCCACAGTATAAAGGTCAGCATTACTTGCTTTCTGGTTGTCCAAGATTCTGGATAACAAAATTTCACTCTGTTTTGAGGTGTGGCTTAATGTTTTAGGATTAAATATTATAGCATTCTGTTTGTGGCTATCATTTATAATTACATTCTGGGTTTTGGTTACTAATTTTGTTGTTGTGTTGTTTCTAGTTTTGACCTGTTTTGACCAGTTTGACCTGGTCTATTTCTTGGCTTTGATTTTTGTTTATTTCAAATCCTTGTCATGTGAACATTTTCTTTACCTGCCAAATTGTAGATAGGCAGAACAAAATCTTGGACTGATTCATTTAGAAACCAATATGGAGATTTGAATTCAAGGAAATTGAATGTTTACATGGTGAACAGTGCAATATTAAGAAAAGGTTAGAATAACTAAATTCAGCCATATTATTTAATATAAAAAAATGCTATGTTAGCAAAAGTAGAAGAAGATATCTGTGGCTGGTCCCTCAGAGTAAAAAAAGTTAAACTCTGCTGAACGTAATAGACATGTAAAAGAGAGGTGTTGTTTTTATTGTGGTGATTCAGGTCACGTTTGCATTTTCTCTACAAAACTGGCAATAGAGACATTCCCAATCAATTACCACCAAGCAAGTTTTATGTTCTGGAACAGCTTAGAAGGGAAATCCTCGTATGGGCACACAAAATGTTTGGACATTCTGGCATAACACAAATAAATAAATTTAGATGTTAGGAATTTTTTATTAACATTTGAGGAATGTAGAGCAAAGTCAACTCAGGGCTTTTCAACTGGTATACCGGAGTCGATTTCTGCTAGTAGCAGACCATGGCTAGCAATTGCTGTGGATTTCTAGTAATAGACCAAAGAAGAAATTCTTTTGGATTTCATCACTGACCTATATCATTCTAGAAGATACACTACTATTCTGTTACAGACTCAAACAGAGATCCTCAGTTTCTGTCTCATTTTTGGATATTTTTATGTTCAAAGTTATAGTCGGGTGAATTTAACCTCCAGAAATAAACCCAAATATATACTGCTCAAAAGAATTAAAGGAACACTTTTTAATCAGAGAATAGCATAAAGTCAATGAAACTTATGGGATATTAATCTGGTCAGTTAAGTAGCAGAGGGGGTTGTTAATCAGTTTCAGCTGCTGTGGTGTTAATGAAATTAACAACAGATGCACTAGAGGGGCAACAATGAGATGACCCCCAAAACAGGAATGGTTTAACAGGTGGAGGCCACTGACATTTTTCCCTCCTCATCTTTTCTGACTGTTTCTTCACTAGTTTTGCATTTGGCTACAGTCAGTGTCACTACTGGTAGCATGAGGCGATACCTGGACCCTACAGAGGTTGCACAGGTAGTCCAACTTCTCCAGGATGGCACATCAATACGTGTCATTGCCAGAAGGTTTGCTGTGTCTCCCTGCACAGTCTCAAGGGCATGGAGGAGATTCTAGGAGACAAGCAGTTACTCTAGGAGAGCTGGAGAGGGCCATAGAAGGTCCATAACCCATCAGCAGGACCAGTATTTGCTCCTTTGGTCAAGGAGGAACAGGATGAGCACTGCCAGAGCCCTACAAAATGACCTCCAGCAGGCCACTGGTGTGAATGTCTGACCAAACAACCAGAAAGACTTCATGAGGGTGACCCAAGGGCCCAATGTCCTCTAATGGGCCCTGAGCTCACTGCCCAGCAGCATGCAGCTCGATTGGCATTCGCCATAGAATACCAGAATTGGCAGATGTACCACTGGTGCCCTGTGCTTTTTACAGATGAGAGCAGGTTCACCCTGAGCACGTGACAGAAGTGAAAGGGTCTGGAGAAGCCATGGAGAACATTACGCTGCCTGTAACATCATTCAGCATGAGCAGTTTGGTGGTGGGTTAATGATTGTCTGGGGAGGCATATCCATGGAGGGTCACACAGACCGCTACAGGCTTGACAAAGGCACCTTGGCTGCCATTAGGTATCAGGATGAAATCCTTGGTCCCATTGTCAGACCCTATGCTGGTACAGTGGCTCCTGGTGCACGACAATTCCTGGCCTCATGTGGTGAGAGTAAGCAGGCAGTTCCTGGAGGATGAAGGAATTGATACCATTGACTGGCCACCACACTTTCCTGACCTAAATTCAATAGAACACCTCTGGGACATTATGTTTTGGTCCATCCAATGCCACCAGGTTGCACCTCAGACTGTCCAGGAGCTCAGTGATGCCCTGGTCCAGATCTGGGAGGAGATCCCCCACAACACCATCTGTCATCTCATTAGAAGCATGCACCAATGTTGTCAGGCATGTATACAAGAACACAGGGGCCATACAAAGTGCTGCGTACAATTTGGAGTTGCTGCAATTAAATTTTGGCAAAATGGACTAGCCTGCCACATAATTTTTTCACTCTGATGTTTGGGGCGTCTTTGAATTCAGGGCTCTGTAGGTTGATCATTTTCATTTCCATCAAACGATGTGGCATCCTTTCGTTCCTAACACATTACCCAGTCTATATCAGTATAGATATCCAGGAGGATTTCTTTTTCCCATTGAGATCTGATGTGTTTTCAAAGTGTTCCTTTAATTGTTTTGAGCAGTTTATTAGATCAACAGACCATATGAACCAGGACTTAGGGAAGTTTTTAAGATGTACTATGAATGAATTTCCATCAAGCTGGAAATCGTTTTTACCACTAGTAGATTTCACCTGGTACATGTTTTATCATTCTGCTTTCCAAATTTCATCATATGAATGTCTTTATGGTTATAAACCTTCACTAATGGACCATGCTTCTGTAAATTCAGCATCCCACAGTT
Organism: Polypterus senegalus; assembly: GCF_016835505.1. Classification (NCBI taxonomy): domain Eukaryota; kingdom Metazoa; phylum Chordata; class Cladistia; order Polypteriformes; family Polypteridae; genus Polypterus; species Polypterus senegalus. The sequence continues at coordinate 71,217,534 of NC_053160.1, read as the reverse complement.
TGGCTGAGTACCTAACTAGATTACAATTAATGTGGGTCAGAGAGAATCGAAAGACTGCAGAATCCACTACTAAATCATTAATGAAATGTTGTAAGGCCCTGGTGTTTAGGCACTAGTAGAAGGCCTGCCTTACTGCACAAGACAACTGCATCAGGTTTCTTCCTCAAAACTGGCTACTTGTTATATCAGTCCATGTACTGTACAATCATTAAACGTTTTGGTCTAAGTCTTTTTAAGATCTTACTTTCCAAATTTCCACATTGGAGCCAGTTTACACTAGTCTGTAACTCAATGGCCAGTATCATCCCCTCCTATTCAGGTTTGGTGGGGATATTAAATATAAGGTCCAGAATATTTTGGATTTGCAGCATCCTTGCTTTCATATTTACAATTACAATTTTATTTCAGTCAGCTGAGACATTATCCAGTAGGAAACTTAACTGAAACTTCAGGTGGTCTTTATCAAAGGGCTTTGGCACAGGCAGATAGAAACTAACTGATTTATTGACTACCTTTGTCCAATTTTTCGTCATTGTCTCACTGCCCTTTCTTGTTTTTTTAATAGAAGAGCTGAAAAGTGATTTCTACCTTTAATTTTATGTTACTTGGTGGTTTTGGATTTAATTCATAATATATAAGAATTATGAACAGTTTCCTTGTATTAAATGGGTACTCTGAAGATGTACTTGTTAGTTTAATTAGGGATTGGAAATTGGTCCTATGTGAGTGAGTGTGGACATGTATGGATATTCATCGCTTACACAGCTGGATTCTGCCTTGCTCCAAAATGCTTTCAGTAAAAGTTCCATCACACAGTCCTTAAGAGAATGCTTGAATAGATGGTGAAGATGGTTAGGAAGGTAGGTACTTGAAATAAGCATTGTTGAAGTTTTATTTATTTGGTTTGGCCAGTGCAATGAGGACCATTGTTGCAAGTTATTTTGTATTCATTTTGGAATATAAACTTATAAAGAAATTTAAAAAATATTACTGCTTATATTTTCTTACAGGTGATAACATCCACTTTGCACATTATGATATGAACAGCCTGGACCACATGCCAATAAACTGGTTGCTACAACTAGCAGGTGTACAGACTGTGGATTTCAAAAACAATCAAATTATTACTGTCTAAATCACAAGTTCACTTGGACAACGCTGTGAAAAAAAACAAAGGAGTAAAAAGGTCACAACAATGGGGATGTCAATATGTACAGTATGTATATAGAGGAGGAAATAAGTGTTGTTGTAATATATCACATGTTGTTTGGATTAATTTTTTCCACTGTGTGTACCAAAAAAGAGACATTCATGAAGATGGTGAAACTGGGGCAGTTCTTCATAGAGTACCTAGAAACAGAAGGAACATTACAAGCAAAATACAGTGTTTTGAATAAACTAATAAATTATTCTTTATGGTATTTTACAAGAACACACTAGTTTATTTGTTATCCTTGTATATACAACTGTGACAAAATTAGAATAAGTAAGTTAATTTCATTCAGTGTATCAGAGATGCAATATTTTTATTAAACTATTTCTTACCAAACTCTGTCAAAAAAAAAATTGTATAACTGTCTTCCCTACTTTATCCTAGAACAGCAAAGTGGCACATAGCAAATGCGCCTCAAAGCCTTTGTAAGAGTGGTGTGTCTTCTGTGTGAAATGTATGTGGTGTAGTCGCTACCTCAGGTGTTTCACACCTCCACAGGACTGAGTTTGAATCTTTGCATTGTGTGTTTTCTCCAAATAATGTGGCAAACTTAGTTGTGCTTTATAGGTTAAAGATCCACTCTACACTTTCTCATTACAGTGAGAGTACCATTCATTGGACTTATGTTCCATCCAGGGTTAGTTCTTGCCTTGTGCTTAATGGTGCTAGACAGGTTCCATCTTAATGCAAATGGGAATTCAATAATGTGGGTTCAATAAATGTACAGATGGACATAACCTTTAACTAAAAAAAACATAAACACACAACCTTCAGTTCAAATTGTAGTACCTTTAATGCATTGCCTTCATCCAAGATGACATACTGTATAAATGCATGGTTATTTTACAACTGTTTAAAGATTTTTTTAACAGTTACACAGGTAGGTTTAGTGACTTCCAAAGTCACCCAGTGAGGCAGAAGCAAGAACTGCATTGGCAGCTTTGTGGTTTAAATGTTAGTTTCTTAGGCACTACACCATACTGCATGGCATATATAAGGTCTGTCACACAATAAAAAAGAAACTGAAACTAATGAAAGGGACTGAAAACTTCCAACACAGCAATAATGAATGAATGAATGGATCTTTAAAGGGTGGAAGGACCAAAAAGATGTATAAATATTTACAGTGTAATGTTCTTTTGACATAAGCTATTTTAATGACAGACTGTATTATTCATTGTTCATATTTGTAAACATTATCTATCTATCTATTTATATATATATATATATATATATATATATATATATATATATATATATATATATAGTGGCGAGTTGCTGAGGCTGCTGCCCAGTCGGGACGCCCAGGAGGACCGGAGGAGGGCTTGCACCTCCTCCAGACCACGAGGGGGAGACCACCCTAGTTGCTTTGGGGACCCTGTAGGGGTCCCTGCCACACCCAGAGGTGCTGGGGGGAAGAGGACCGGGGACACCCAGAGTGCTTCCGGGTGTGCAGCCGGCACTTCTGCCACACAGGGGAGTGTCAGTGAAGGAGTGCTGGGAAGCACCTGGAGCCCATCCAGGCATGTATATAAGGGGCCACCTCCCTCCATTCAAGGCTGGAGTCGGGAGAGGAGAAAGACAGAGCTCGGAGGAGAGGAGTGGAGGTGGTCAGAAGAGAAAAAGGCATTGTGAAAAGGCCAGGACTTAAAGGGGTGATTGGTGCTGTGGTACTGGTTTGTGCATTTAGTAGTCTGTAAATAAACGTGTGGTGGTGATTTACAACATGTCTGCCTGTCTGTGTCCAGGGCTTAGTCCACTATATATATATATATATATATATATATATATATATATATATATGCATAGTATATAGATAAGACTATGAATGTATGCACATTACTGGTCAAAAGTTTCAGTTTTGCCAGTCTTTCTTCAAATGTAATCAGATAAAATGCAATGAATAACCTAAAATGGTGAATAGGTAAGCAGTAAACTGCCAGAGGTTTAAATTTAAAGTTTGGTTAGCAAAAGATGAAAAAAAGGAAATTCCAGAATATTACAAATGGGCCTTCTTCAGGGTACAACTAATAGGTTACAATCTATAGATGTTCTGCAACAATTAAAGTAAATTAAGTCTTGCAAGTTGAAGCAAACAATTTGCTCAGTTGTCCCAACTTCTGTTGATTACTTAGTACAATTAGAAAAGACTATGTTAGTACACCCTCTGAAATACTACTTGGACAATATTCCAGTAATAATGGCAAGAAAACAGTAATTAACAAATGAAATGAGACAGAACAGTATTACCCTTAGAAGTGTAGAAAAATTCATTTAGATAAATTGCAAAAAAAAAAATCTAAGTGTCAGTAAGTATGGTGTCCTGCACAATCCAAACACAATTGTAAACTGGAAGAAACTCTGATAGGAAGAGGTCTGGCAGACCCAAAGTCACAACCCAATCAGAAGACAGGTTTCTGAGGCTCACCATTTTGCATGATAGGCGCCTATAGGCAAAACAGCTTCAAGCACAGTTTAACAGTGGTCACAAAAAAAAAAACAAGTCTCACTTTCTACTACGAAGAGAAGACTTTGTGCTGTAGATTTGACGGGGCAAGTAGCAATAAGAAAGCCAATCCTCAACCCTTAACTATTTGCACAATTTCTCATCTCATAAGTACCTGTGCAGTGTACTATATGCATCATTGTCTAAATGGCTATTTATACGCACACTATGAGGTTGTAATATAAAATATTGCAAACATTTTAAATTGTACATATTTTAGTGTAAGTTAATACCATATTACTGAATAGTATGACACAGTTTGGATTATATGAAAATAAACCTGAACCACTTCTCCAGTGTCCACTGCAGGATTTGCACATGTACCGCATTTCACTTCAGTTGTTGAATGTTCTTTGCAGACAAAGTCATTGGAAGAAGAACATCTCATCATTATCATACATACGTATATAAGTACCCGTGCGGTTTACCAAATGCACCACATGGGACTTGCAATTGTGCATAAAACCAGCTGGGGGCACACTGGAGGGAAACCATTGTGACACTGTACTTGTAGTGAATCAAGCTGAGGATAGATGGCAGGTTCAAGTAAAAGGATGTTGGACAAAGATAACAGATTGGTATACAAAATAAAACAGCATGAGTCGTTAAGGGTTAAAGGACAAAAAGAGCCCTGAAATACTGGCTGTGGAATACTGCAGACTGGAAAAAAAGTCTTATGGACCAATTAATTAAAATTTGAAATCTTTAGTTCATCACACAGGGTTTTTGTACGATGTTGAATTAGTGAAAGGATGGGTCCTCAGTGTGTAACACCAACTGTCAAACATGCAGGAGGAAGTGTTATGGTCTTAGGGTTCCTTTACAAAGGCAGAGTTAATGACTTGGACAATGTTCCTGGCATCGTGAATGCAAAGGGTTACCATAGTTTGGATGTTGTATTAGTAAAAGGTAGCTACTTTGATGAATCAAAAATTTGAATAAAATTTGGTACACTTAATGATTCCTTGACATATTTTTTTGTCATTGTTTATTTGTTCTATGCCTTGATTTCATGAAACATTAACACATTAAACTGAAGAAGGGGCTTGAGTTGCCTCGAAAGCTTGCATATTGTCATTTTTTTAGTTAGCCAATAAAAGGTGTCATTTTGGTTGACATCTCACTACATAAAAACTTAAAAAACTGAAATTTGAGGTGTTCTAAAACTTTTGGCTGGTAGTGTGTATATATTTATGGTTTTCTAAATTATACTAGGGCGGCACTGTGGCACTTCCCGGGTTCTCCCTGAGTGGAGTTTGCATGTCCTCCAAATGTCTGCGTAGGTTTCCTCCATGTGCTCCGGTTTCCTCCTACAGTCCAAAGACATGCAGGTTAGGTGCATTGGCGATCCTAAATTGTCCCTAGTGTGTACTTGATGTATGTGTGTGCCCTGCGAGAGCTGGCACCCTGCCCGGGGTTTGTTCCTGCCTTGCGGCCTGTGTTGGCTGGAATTGGTGTCAGCAGGCCCCGATGACCCTGTGTTAGGATATAGTGGGTTGGACAATGACTGACTGACTGACTAAATTAAACTTGGTGATGGCTTATGTATAAGAGCAGTCTACTGTATATATTTTACAAAATAATCATTCAAAAAGTAATTAATGTTATTAATACAATTATTACTTTAGCTAATTTTATGCCATTGAAAACTGAGAAAATGTGAATTGTTTACACCCTTAATGAACTGAAGACATTTCAATATCAAAAATAAAGTATAAGCTTTAAAAATAAAGTATAAACACAAAATTGGATTTGAATATTTTGTTGGATTTCATACAAATAATTTGTTTCACACTTTTCAATGGGCGGCACGGTGGCACAGTGGTAGTGCTGCTGCCTCGCAGTTAGGAGACCCAGGTTCACTTCCCAGGCCCTCCCTGCATGGAGTTTGCATGTTCTCCCCGTGTCTGTGTGGGTTTCCTCCCACAGTCCAAAGACATGCAGGTTAGGTGGATTGGAGATTCTGAATTGGCCCTAGTGTGTGTGTGTCCTGTGGTGGGTTGGCACCCTGCCTGGGATTGGTTCCTGACTTGTTGGCTGGGATTGGCTCCAGCAGACCCCTGTGACCCTGTGTTCGGATTCAGTGGGTTGGAAAATAGATGGATGGACAATTTTCAACGTAATAATGCTTGATGGCCATAAACTAGCAGCAAGTAGTACTGCATTTCTATTGCACTTTTCCTTCATTAGAACTAAGAGACTCCTAGGTTGCTGGTTCCTTCTGGTAATAAAACTTGATTCCGTTACTGTGCTTGCTGTTGTTGGGGCATTTTAGGTTATATTATTGTAATGTTTACAGAATGCAGTGAAATTCTTACTTGCATGGGCTGATCAACATACAACACGTCGTACTGGCCATTCTCCTGTGTCGGAGTTGCTTAAGTTAATACAACTTTGCGGTTAAGATGTACGGTGTACTTCAATATACTGTACTGCACTTTTCACGAGCTTCTTTATCTCGTTGGTAAAGTAGTCAGTTGGAGCAGAAGGGGGCGTATACCTGCGTGGATGCTGCTCTGTGCTTCACTGCCTTTTCGCCTTTGTTTAGAACCTGTGTCCTTTTAACTGAATTAATGAGTTTGAAAATGTTGTGTTATGTTATTATGTCTATTATTACATTGTGGATGAGTTTTCAAATAAAATTTACATTAATTTGCACTGGCTAAATCTAGCACGCCAGTGTAGGGGCGATATTGATCGATCAACTTCCTTGCGATTAACTATTGTTCTGATAGCCTCCGGCACCCCAGTGATTTTTACATTAGGGTAATGCTGGTTTCATAAGGAATGGATGGGGAACGTCTTACCGGGGTGCTGGTTAAATTGAGATATGTCACATGCTTAATGGAGAGTTACTTAGAAATTTGGTCAGAATGCACCAAATCCATCCGTTTTTTATGAACAGATACTGTAGTGGAATATAAAGTACTTACTGAAATACTTAATTACGTTTCACGGTGTTAAATAAAGCTAGCATTCATTAAACACTCATAAGCTTTAACTGTTAATCGATGAATACATTGTACAGATCGTCTCATTATTCCCACTGCGGTGTGAAATTTGTGGCTGCCAGGAGTTGAGTACACGGGCCAGCTGTACCCCTACCTCTGCAGTGTGACGCACCTCCAGCAGGAGAAGCTCCAGCGAGTCTTGTAGCCAGTAGTCCGGCCCCGACGGGCGACGTCAGAGAAGGCTAGCTAGCAAAAAAGGCCAGAGCGCCGAGACCGGTCACAGAAGAGCAACGACGAATTTCGGGTGGTAACTCTGTGCATGTAACATGCTGCATACTGCAAAGTAGCGGCTGGAAATGAAGCGGAAAAGCGAAAGAAGGAAGCGATGGGAGTCAAAGAAAAAACGTTCGAATGGAAAACAGATAGAGGAAGAGCAAATGACAGTTGATGTTTGTATTTGCATAACAGGTAAGGCGAGTGGGGGGGTTTGCTCAGCGAAGCTCACCTGTCGTTTCCCTGTTGTTGAAACTGGACACCGCAGTGCTTGGCATTGAAGGGTAGACTGGGGCGTGTCTTTTGACTTTTAAATACCGTGCAGACAAAATGGCGACATCACATAGTTTTGGATTCTTCTCACTCGGTTTTTATTTTTGTCGCCGTTGTACAGAAACACAAGGCACAAGCCACAGCGCCCGTCTTTGTGTTTTGCCTCTTCAGTCGGTCCAGCTCCGTTATGCACGCAGGCTGCACGGGATAGATTCCAGGCAGTGCTTAATCTCGTGTCAGAGCACGAACATGATCAACAAAGACAAGTTCTTATTGCTGAGAAGGTCCGCATGGCTAAACTTCTGAGCCTTATCCAATCTTGAGCCAATTTTCAAGTAGGACTGTCACAGAACCGACCTTCCTCATAAATAATTCTTTTAAAGCAAAAACTGCTACATCTTTTTTTTTTTTTTTGGTGCGTAACGAATAGAATTTATGAGTGGCGCCTTGATAAATTGATTAACTCCCTGTTGGAACAGTAAACTTTGTACGTTTTACAATTTCAGCCAAGGACAGCAGATGGTGGTGTACACGTAATTAGAAAAATGTTCTTTTGTGGGTGCTGGAATGTGAATGGTTGGGTCGTAGAAGTTGTCTTATTAATGACACAGAACTAGACCCAGCAGGGACCAACAGATTAGTTGATCTCTGTGGATGTTCTCATGGACATTTTAAAAAGTTGTGTGTGTGTGTGTGTGTGTGTGTGTATATATATATATATATATATATATATATATATATATATATATATATATATATATATATATATATATATATATATATATATATATACTGTATATATATATATATATATATATATACTGTATATGAGACAGTGATAATATGCACACACTGCCAATCAAACCGATAAATAAGAAGAAAAGTTTAAAATGGGCAGAAGAACACAGTCATTGGACAGAAGATGACTGGAATCATCTTGCTGTGTATTTAAGGAAAAATCCAACTGAGAACCTGTTAGGCTTTAGTTTCCCATACTACACACTGTAATGTACTGTACTTTATCTTCTAATGTAGTTGTATGTCTGGGCTGTCCCCTTCTCTCCTGGTTAGATCCAGTTTGCCCTTTTCTCTTAATACAGTAAATGACTTTCGTATGAAATCCTCAATGTCTTGTAAATAATACATTAAAATAAGTAATTTCAAGCAGTAATAGCCAATAGAAACACTAATATCTTCAAGTGTATTTTTAAATCAGCTCAACAGTATCTTGATAAAATGGTATCAATTTCTATCAAAAACATAAAAATATTTGGGTGATTCTATACCTTTGACTGGTTTTGTGTGTGTGTATGTATAAATAATCAACATGTCTTTGTGGAATGATGGAGATTTCACATGCCTTCTTACTTATTTGCAGTAACTACACTCTTAAAGATAATGATTCGTGATTGATATTTTATGGTTCTTTTCTGGATTGTATGGTTCTTCATTGAACTATTGCTTGACAAAGCACCATTTCATTCTGAGACGAGTTCTTTGTGCTTTGAAAACTCCCCAATATGTAGGAAAAAAAAAACCTGAAATCTCTAATATATGGTAGGCTACATAGCAGGACTCTTAACGGATAAAGAAAACCTAAACTTAGCATGTGTTATTGTATGCAGTAAGAGTCCTTTTAAAATCATGAGCCATTTGTATTTTACAAATCTGTCACCTTCTATTTATAGTTATTTACTGTCTGAAGCCTGTTTACAGATCTGCATAAATGAAGGTTCTTTCAGGAGCCTTCATGTGGATGGGTCTTTTGGGAACCAAAAATGGTTTCCTTATGGCATCGCTCAGAAGAACCATAATGGCACCTTTATTTTTAAGAGTGCACCCACATTCCAAAGACATATATGAAATGTTAGGTTAACTATTAACTGTATGTTGGTCAGTTTTGAGTCAATGTAGATCTGAGCATGAGTGGCCCTTACATTGGGCTTGCACCCCATCTATAGTTGGTGCTACCAATGCACTCAGTGATACTTAGATTGACACCAGTACCTTATGACTCAGAATTGAATAAGATAGTTAGAAAATAGATGGATTAATGTGCATACTTTGTGGTGTTTGCCACTTTTTGTGTCACATTCTCTTTGTTTTTTGTCTATTTAGTATTCAATTTTACCATAAAGCAGGTGAGCGACATAACATTACAAAAACGCTTAAAAATACAATAAAAAAATATCAATGACCTAATAGGGACTTAACTAAGTAGCATCAGTTTCCCTTGGAATGCTCTAGAAGTCTGTCTGTAGTGGTATATTATGTCATACTTCAAGATGAAAAACTTCTCTTTCTTTGTGGGATGAAGTTGGTGGAAATCAACTTCACATTCCAAAACTTCATATTAAAAGTTCAATGATGTTTTGATCTGGTGGTTGATGGAAAAGGATAAGTCTGTTTAGCAGTACGGGCACTATCATCTTGCAATAAAGAACATGAGGGAACAATGTTTGTGCTATAGGACTCATGTAGTCTTGTAAAGCGGCCTAATATTCCTTGACTATGCATAGCAACAACTGGACCTAAAGTGTCCCGTGGGAGGGCTTTCCATACCATTATGGATTGTCCACCACACCTAATGCACTAGCAGCAGACATGTTAATGAAGTCGTCCCTTTTGCTTGTTTTAAAATTTAAACCATCTGAATATAAGAAATGGAATGAAAGTTATCTGACCATTTTCAACTGTATAGTTTTTTTTTTTTTTTCAAAACATCAGATTCTGCATCTTTAAGTATGGTTTCATGCTTCTGCTGAACAGTCCTGCCATAATATGCAATTTTGTGAAGCTGAGGAAGAACAGTTTTTGTTGAGGCTGGGTAACATAAGTGTAGATCCAATTCTCTGCCAGTTTTTGAAGGTGTACTTTTGTTGCTAATATGAGCTGTCCTGTGAAGTGTGACCATGTTTCTCTTTGCTGATGTGGTTCAGCCTTGCTCACCGTATACAGCATAGTCATTACTTTGTAAACTGTTTCACTTGACATGAAATAATTTTGCTGTTTTTTAAAATTATTTAGCCTCATTTTGCTATGAGTACTTCAATACTAAAGTTATAATTGCCAGACTGGTTTCTTGCTGACACATACTGGTACTTGGCAGTCAGCCCAATGTGATCCACCTTTACAACTACATTTTCAATTTTTATTAAACTACTTAAAAGTTAGTCTCTTTTTTCATGTGGCACAGTATTTTTATTTCTCTGCACCTATAGAAGAATTACACTCTAAATACTGACACATACACTCACTTGATATGGCCACTTAGTACTGTATTAATTCATGTGGATCATAAGCACATAAGACTTTTGACAAAGAGAGGGGGACTGTTTAGTTTATCAAGGTCATATGGTTAGCTAATATCTAGGTTGGCACATTCATATCCACATATGTTTTTATAGTTATCGAGGTAGTTTTTTTTTTCCTAGATTCCAAACACTCTTTCTGCAAAGTTTTTCCTGGCTTTGGTATTAATTACAGTTTTCACTGGTGTTCTTGAGTGTGTGATTCCTTATTTTAACTGAAAGAATTCTATGGAATTAACTGTATCAATGCCTTTGGTAATTTGAAAGTCTAGATTAGGTCCTGATGCAGCTTTCTGTCCTGAAGACTAAAGATGTTTAATTTCCTGCGCCTATTAGAACAGGTCATACCCTTTCCCCCTTTTAATCCAGGTGTGCACTTGATTACTCACCTCTGCACAGGTTTTAGACCTCTTATGACTTTTCCTTCAGCCAGTAAACTGCACATAGTACTTCAAATGCAGTCTCAATAGAACATTCTAGAGTCTAAATATAACATCTCTTGAATTTATATTCAATAGTTTTTACAAAATAACTTATTTTATTTGGTTGTGCACATTGCCTAGACAATAAGAATGCTGCTTTGACCTCTTCCAGAGTAAACTGCATTTTCCATGAGTTTCAAGATTGTCCAGGTCTTTTTTCCAGGTCTCAGTATCTGCTATACCTCCAATTCCTCAAATTTAGTGTCTGTGAATTTGATACATTTTAAAACTGTACCAAAAATGTTCATTTATATAAAAAGATCATTTTAATATAACAGTAGGTGAGGTACAAGATCAGTCACACCTGAACTTTGTGCCAGGTTGTTTTAACATAACATTCTCCAACTTGGGGTCACAGAGGTCTGAAGCCTATCCTGGCATGATTGACACAAGGTGTGATCCAACCCTGGGCAGGATTCCAGTCCATTGTGCAACCAAACTAATACTCACACACAGCTAATTTAGAATCACTCTAATGGTTTAACTTTCACATGTGGAAAGATACTCCCTTGTAGAATCTTAATGAGGAAAATAATTTATTTTTAAGTTTTAAAACTAAAGTGTGTCTTTTTAGTGTTTAATGTGTTTGTCCTTTTGTTATTTTTTTCAATAGGTATTTCAGGACAGATGTGATGCAAATTATCAGTTGGGATTAGTTTTAATATTATATAATTTCTTCTAAAATATTATGTGGTTACAGTCATGATATGTTTCAAAATATACATTTATAAAATGTTCTCATTTGACAACAATATTCTTTAGTAGTTTATGAAATATATAAATTTAGTTGTTTTGGAAGAAATAGTTATAATAAACTCAAAACACAGTGTTCTAATTAGAATATTGTTCAGGCTTATGGCTAAGAGTTTGTCTTGTAAATCTAACAATATATATGACAGATGATTTACTTAAACTATTAATTCTGTATGTTCATTGTTTGTCTTAATCCTGTGTAAGAGATGCACTAGAGAAGAAATATTGTATTGATCATAGTAACTAATATATCATAATAGTATTCACCAGAATTTTATTATAGACTCACTAACTTTCATGAACAACTGAAATGATGTCTTTACAATATGGAATATTTTAGATAAGTGTAAATTGACTATTATAATTTCAGTTTAATAATCTTAATTATTTAGCCTCATACTAACAGTCTGAAAAAAAACTGTAATAAACAGAGTGTCATGGTGGGTAAATTATTGCTATATGAACATTATTTAAGAAAACAAAAAAGTACTAGTACTTAGTTAACGCACAGAGCTCTGATTACTTAAGAACTGCTGGCTTAAATGCAAACTTATGCTGACACTTTGTGATACTATCCTCTATTTGTCACCCCTCATGCCGTAATATCTTTCCATAATGTTTTGCAATCAGGACTGCAACAAGTTCCTATTAGTTCTGCATATTTAACAGCTACAGCTGTGGAAATACTGAAACAGTTGTAGAACACAGTATATTTAACAAAGCACTGGAGTGGCATTCCAAATGAAAAGTCCTTGTATAAAACTGTTTGCTAGCACATTCCCCTGAATGTTTGTGCTAAAGCCTGACACAACCTCTTCACCTCTGTCCTTGATTGCTCTTGCATATGTATGTGAAATTTGCTCTAAGCCACAAGTCTTCAACCTACAGTAATACAATGTATATTTTCTTTAAATAAACCCTTTTGGCTTTTTTCACTTGCTTTTTAAATTTTTTAAAATGTTGCCTTTTTTCCTTCTCTTTTGGGAAATTATTTTTGAGAAAAGCTGATTACCTTGTTAAGCAAATAATTGTTAGCTTTAATATTAAATTCTCCTACTTTACTATTTATTAAAACTTTCATAAAGGGTTCCACAATACCCCTTCTTTTATATTTACTTTTCTCCATCAATAAAAGTCTGGGCTGTCATTATTCTATATTGCTTTCTTTATATGTTAACTAGCTGTTTGCTGCTAAAGTGACCTTAATACAGATAAAGTACTTAATTATACCATAGTGGTATAGTGCAGATTTTGACATTCTGACTGGTATCATCCTCTCTGATATATAATCCAGTGAAAAACTCTGTAGACTGTCTGTTTTCTACCTGGACCTTCTTGTCTCTGACCCAAAATAAGTATACGGAATGCTGTGGATGATCTGCATTCTTCAGTTTGCCTAGTCTGCTGGGCTTTTTCATTTGTGCTCAGTAGCTTCTTATGAGAGTACAGACTCCTCTTGTGTTAGCCAGCTAATATATAACATAGCTGTCTTCTATGTTGTGGAGGCCTGTTGTTAAGATACATTTCTCAAACAAACCTCACTGTACCCTTTGGAGTTTGTATTGCTGCACATTGGACTTGCAAATGTGACATTTCGGTCACTGTCTTCGCTGGTCAGTTGTAGTACAGGTAATTATCAACCAACAACCACTCTTTTTCACTGATAATCTGTTCAAAATGCAATAAAGATATATACTGTGCAACCTTATATTTATAAATGTTGCTTTTATCAGATGTGCAGGGTAACTTAGTTTTTAGATGGAAATCTACATATAACTTCTACTGCCTGTATTAAGGGCCTCTGGTATAAATCCTCACAAAAGAACCTTGTCTTTATCTTGTTAGTGAATTAAGCTTGGCTGTGTGGTTTGTGTGTCAACAAGTAGTAGTAGTGTGAAACAAAACTGTTATCTTTGCAGACTTTGATCTTGGGCCAACATTTTTAGAGAACAGTCACAAGAAGCTTCACCTGAGAGTATCTATACAAGTAGGTGAAGTTCAAGTATATAATACTGTGTACACAGTAAAGTGGAATCCTTACTTGAATATTTTCTTAGAATAGTAACAATAATAAAATGCTAACAAAGCACACACAAAAAAGCATAAAGTTCAACATATACGTACATAATGTATATGTGCTTTATACAATACTTATTTGTGAGTGTTCTATGTCTGTGTTGTAGGACAAAATGGCCATTGCCCATTCTTCTGGGTTTTGGTGGCACACAAGGATTATTTAAAACAGAAAATTTAACAAGGATACAGAAATACAGCTGTGCCTTCACTCAATCTGCTTTCCAGAGTAAATGTCTAAACTGCTGCTCTTCCTAAAACTTCAGAATGCAGCTTCAGACCAAGACACACTGCTAGACTTCTCTTAGGGTTACCAGCTGGCCTTCTGTGTTTGAATAAAGATAACTAGCCAACCCGTGGCGTAGCATATGCCGCATAATTATGTATTGATGGGCGAACACTTCCTGAAAGACACAGTTGTCCAAATGGAGTTGGTTTTGAGGATATGACTGTAGGTGAATGAAAATATGTAACTCTGGAGAGGGCAACATACAATACAGCGTTTTACACGTTGCATACAGCAATTCACATTCGCGACAAACTGTTTTACACGTTGCATACAGCGATTCACGTCCGTGACAAATATGATTCTTCTTAGATGGTGCTGTCGCATTCACCCACGCTCTCGAAGCATACACACTGCCTGGTCATGTGCCCGCTCGCAAGAGCAACCAACAGAGACCCGTCTACCAACTGTAAGACCATGGGAAACCCCTCGGAAACTGTTTTACACGCTACATACAGCGATTCACATCCACGACAAACATGCCTGTTCTTAGTCCTGCCGCGTCCACCCTCGTTCTCAAAGCATACACACCGCCTGGTCATGTGCCCGTCCGCAAGAGGAACTCACGGAGACCCGCCCACCAGCTGCCTGTGTGTGTGCCTCTGTCTGTCTCTGGCGCTGCCTGTGTGTGTGTGCGGCTTTCTCTTGCACTGCCTCTGTGTGAACCGGACAGGCACAGAGAAGGTCAGCTGCTGAGAGAGCGTCTCGACTGTTACAGGGCCTGCATTGTTGAAGCAGGTGAGACGGTAATGAAACAGAGGCACAGGGCTTATTGGTTTTTAAAGACTGTTTCCTTCATTGTGTTCTAACCCCAGTTTTAAAGGATTGTTTTAAGGATCCCATGGGATACCCCTCGCAAACTGTTTTACACGCTGCATATAGCGATTCACTTCCGCGAGAAACATGCCTCTATGAACAGTCTACGTGGCTCAGAGGTGCATGTGGACTCTACGACAGACGAACATAAATGACGCCGTTTTTCCTGTGTCATCGTGTCTGAGTTGGTGGGCGTGTTTCTGCGAGTTGTCATCGTATCCAATGGTCTTAGAGTTGGTGGCCGTGGCTACTTCCTGCGTGCGCCATGGGCGTCTTACTTGTCGGTGGCTTAGTGAATCCACGCCCCTTCCAGCATGCTTTCCATGGGTGTCTTGCCTTAGTGAATTATATATATAGATTTTTATGTCTGAAAGAATAATGCTTTTCTATATGAAGATGCGGAAGATACAGCAAAGAGACTAACTGAGGAAAGAACAGCACACCATGAACAAAGGAGTGCATCCCAATGCAAGATTGTCCTCCACTTGAACCTGGAGCAAGCACAACAAGCAACAACTCCACATAATCTCGGATATCATCCTTAAAGACTTGGTATTGTAAAGCGGTTTCTGTGCCAAGATAAATTAGAACTGTAAACGGCAAATAATCAGCCAGCCTCTTTTGTGTTTTATGTTTGTCTGTATGGTGTCTTATCAACTATGTCCATATATATGTAGCTATATTTCTATAATCCTTATGTTTTGTGTAAATTGTATTATTCTCTTTCTTAAAATGTGTGCTTCAGTTACCTTGATATAATTTAAATAGCCGGAGGCCTTGAAGAAAACTAAGCAGGAGCCTTACCAAATTATTTAATTAATTACTGGCATTGCCAAAGGCAAAATTGATAATTAACCGAGTTAAAATTATCTCCTCTTCCTACTGTGTGTGTTGTAAGAACAAGATAGGAACTGTTAGTGTTGAGGCGCCCTTCGACAAACTGCATAATAAAATGCAAAGAAAACTCATGTACAATGCAAAAAGTCTTTTCAGACTTGAGTCTCATGTAGTGGACTGCCCAAGATACTGGTTCTTATGGTTATGTGGCAAACAGGCAGGAAGAGGCAAGTGCATTTGGTTAAACACCGGAAGTGACGTCAGAGAATGAGAGCTGTCAATCTTCCAGTCTGCAGAAGGAGGAAAAGAGAGGACATTATCACACAGCGCCAATCCATCCCCAAAGCCCATAAGTTATCTCAAATGCACACATGCGTGACTGTGTGTATAAACTAACAATAAAGGTAGAGGTTTATTACGTAGACTTACAAATATGGGTGCCACTGCCTTAAAGTTTGGAGATAATAAGTAGAGAAAACTATAAAAGAGGTGGGACCTTGTTTGGATGGACCTCAGTAATTGGAACATTCCGAGTCTGGAGTCATATTAAGTGTCGCCAAGTGTCTTGATGTCTCAACCAGGTCATGGCTTCAAAGAGATGAGTTGCCTCCAACACATAGAAGCTGGTGGTATGGTTGTGCTAAACCAGTAGTTTTCTCAACTTTCTGCCAAATCTGGGGAGCATATAATACTAAGAGACTTAAAGTATGGGAAACAGAACTTTGATTCAGTCAAAGTAAAGACATTTTTGAGAGATACTCAAAACAACAAACAACGATGATCAACTAGGGAAAGAATTACTGGTTGTGATTCATGCTTTGTTTTATGGTTGCGATTCTGGTGTTGTTCAAGTAAGGTTTGAAATATTAGTAGTGATGTCTGTGTACCAACCCTGTTTAATATCTGTAATGGTAGCTTTCTTAATAGAAAAATCTCTGTGTGATTTATGGTTGAGTGTAGTTGACCTATCAGTGCATTAAGTTGCATTTTCTTTTATTTTTATAAATAAACCAGTGATGAATTCCTACTTAATGATGAAATGATTGATATGTTTAGCTTTTGTAAAACATGCTTAAAGCTAGTTGTTTGAGTATATTACATACTATAGATATAACTTTATTTGTTCCAGTAAATAAGTAAAGAAATAAGCACAAATGTTACAAAACAAATACACACAAGAATTAACTAAAAATAATAGAAACAACTAAAAAGAGAACTGGTTCACTGGACTAAAGATTCTGCAGTCACAGCGAGGCATTATAACAGCATATTGCAATAGTTACCATTACTTGACATACTTCTGTGTAATAATTTGTTAGTTGAAACTATTAAGAGTTTGTTTGTCATAAAGATGATGTGCAACATTGTTTGTAATGGTAGTAAGTTTTATTTTCATTCTGTTCTTTGTTACTACTTCCAGGGGGTCAAGAGTGTATCCCATAACTGAGCTTGTCCTTTTAATTAGCTTGTTAATTCAGTGGGCCCCTCTTAAATTGATGTTACCGGCCCAGCATACTACAGTGTAGAAAATCACGCTGACCGTGACAGAATTATAGGTAGGGGTACACATAACATTTTTAGTCAGGCTGTCAATGGGGCACTAGAATATGTTGTTTGGTACTTATTCTTTATATAGAATTATCTGCCTATACATTATTTTCCTCTTCACTGTTCTCTGCCACCTCCTCCTCTTCTCTTACGTCTCCACTGGCCTGTGTTAGCAAAAATGTACTTGCTCCCTGGTTGCGATGAGCTGTTCAATAGCAGGATTTGGATCCTGGAGCCATTTTTTGGGAGTAAACTCATTTCATGTGCTCGGCTGCTGTTTTAGTCTGGTGTCTCTTTCAAAGTGGTGACAAACCAAAGTAATTATTTAAAGCCTGTTGCTTTTTTAACCTTGTGTCCAACAAATTATTATTATAATTAAAGTAAAGGCAACCTGTTTTGCTATCTACCATACCAACCTAATGTGTGCATAGTGGAGCACATATGAGATTTTGACAATATGCTCATTTTCTATTGGCCATGCGTGCACATTGGCACACCAGTTGTATGTACTCTTGAGACACTTATAGGAAGGAAAACCGTCTTCTACCTCTGCTCTGATCTTTCTTATGTATTTCTTTTGTGTTATGAGGTCAGTCCAGCCTGTCATTGATAAAGACCCCCAAGTCCCAGAACAGTGGCTGTGCATAGAGGCCCTATGCTGTGGCTAGGTTTGCTGATGATGATAAGCTATCTACCTCACTCCTACACTGTGTCTCCAACTGCCTTACCAGTACACCCTACTAGTGCAAAGTCATTTGAGAATTCCTACAAGTGACATGACTTTATGGAGCAGATAGATAATTGCATCTTCCACTGAATACTTGTCTAATAGGAAAACTGCATTTAAAGTGGTGTTTCACAAGAAGACTCTTGTAGTTCAGGACCAGCCCCTCAAAGGTCTTTGTGATGTGGAATGTAAGGATCACTGGTCTGATGTCAGTGCCTGAGTATACTGATTTTATTAAAGATGAATGTACTGTCACAAATCCTTAATATACAGAACCACACTCTTCCAGAATCATTTAAATTAAAAAAAAAAAAATGTAATCTAGGCCTTGTATTCCACCCAGTAATTTTGAAATGTATTCTTGTTTTTTAGTAAAGAGTTTTGCAGTGATGTACTTTAAGCAGGTTGCTGTACAAAATAAAGATTGACTTAAAACCATCAAGTTATCATGTGGGCTTGGAGTCTTCTGATGTTACATTGCATTACAAATTATATTGATTTATTGATGTTTTTTTCTTGCCACGTTTCAACAAGCAATAAGGGATACAAACACTTTTATACTCTAGTATATCTAGGAAAGTAATAACATTCTTTGATGTAACTGTCCAATTTTCTTTATAGTATTTTTTTTCTAGTATTTTATTTTTTTCCCCTGGATTTTTTTCTAACATAAAATGTTATGTTATTTTTATTTTAAAGCACTGAAACTCAAAATGTTCTTATCACTGTATGCTTTATTATCTGTTGAAATTAGAGAACTGATCAAGGAACTGAATACTTTTACAAAGTACTTTATAGTTAAAAATAATCTTAAAGCACATCTGGATTTTGTTGTAATACTTGAAAGTAAACCAGGCAAGTTACAGAATTAGGTAAAATGATAACATTACTAAGTATTGCGGCCAAACTTATATGACTATATGTGGTGCAAATCTTGCAAATCTTGCAATACTTGCGTCCCAAGATGCACTATATCCATGACATATGGTGGCAGCAGAATCGAGTTGTAAATATTTTTTGTCAATAGTACACATACTTTTTTACAGTTCAAAGAAAAGGGTTGAATGGAATGATTAGAAAATGTAGTAGTGGATCTTTTTTTCAGTCTGCCAGTCTCCAGTTTTTAAGAGAGGACCGACACCTGTGAGAGTGCTTTCTGCACAATTTTACACATTTTTAAATATAACTTTATATACCTACATTTCAAAAAAGAAGTTTCATTTTTGATCAGTTGTTCCAACTTAAGAAACTGAACCATTAGTCTGTTTCAAACAAAAATGTTTATAGTATTTAATAGATGCTTTTCATTGATAATTTAGTGACGGTGTACTTTAAGAAGAAAAGAATTAAAATGCATTATCAGTAAACCTACCATAAAATATAGAAACTCCAATAGTTAATATATACAATGTATAATATAAAATCTCCGCTGAAGCAGAGACTTAATGAACATGGTTGGGGGCGGGGGGTCTGTTATTGAAGCTTTTTGATTGGTTCTCAAGTGCTTTTCTCCTAGCAACGGCATGGGCAGCGTTCCAATTAAATTCCGATGTGGTGCTCTTCCGCAGAACTTGAATTGCAACGTGTGGTTGAGTGATTGACAGTCTCTCCATGCAATCGCTTTCTTCTCATTTCATATGGGGCCAATCGACGCAAATCTTAGCAACCAAGCTCGCAGAATAGGTGAAATTTACTAAGTGTTTCAGATTTTGATGCAGGGCTTTTGATGCAGTTTTTTTTTTTACCTTTTTCAAATGTAGTTTAGGAGTAGTGAGGCAATTCGCTAGTTATTTATGTATGTATGTATGTTGTTTTTAAGAACTTTTTTTGTTTAAGTAGTTTTCCTTTTGAAGATTACATTTTAAATTACTGCCAAATGACAGATACAATCTTTTCGGCCCGTGCATTAGGTTGTGTTATTATATTTATTGTGAGGAGGTATACATGAAATGACGATTGGAACACGAAAGTGTCTTACTTTGGAAACAGTTTAATCCCTCCTCAAATTTTGTAAGATATTTTTTAATTGAAGACCAATAGTTGATGACGGATTTTTTTGAAGCTGAAATTCTATTTATGCGATTTACATAGGCGGGGAATTTAAACTCAATGGCTGACGGAAGCAATTTCGTTGACGGAGTGGAATTTATACAAGGTAGGAGCTTTGACAGTTAATGTTAGAAAGATAATATTTAGGTTCGTTGCTTGTCTTAGAAATAATGTGTGGTATGGAGATGAAAATGATGATGATACACAGATTTACATAAAGCAGTTAATCGACTTTGTTTTTAATAATTACGTGCTAAAATGAGTTGGTGCCTCGTATCCCAGTCATTCATGATAAACGACATGCACAATCCCATTGTTTTTAAATAATGAGCAGATTAACATGGTTTAGAATCAAAAAAGCAGAATGGATATTATTGAGGAGAGGGTGTTTGTAATTATTAAGAAATTGTTCATACTACAAATGTTGTATTCATGATAAGTAACTTAACTAAATATTTTAGAACTGAAATGATACTAGTTAATAATTTGGAGAGCAGCACTGTAAAATGTCTGAGAACAGGCGAGAGTTAAATTGATTATGGACGAAAACAAGACGCGAAACGTAGTATTTTGACTGAGCTATTATCAGGTTTAAAGGTTCCTTATTTTCAGGGTTGTTTTAATTAATTTTACTTTTTTCGAATTTTGCCTTTTTACCCTTCCAGATCGTTTGTATTTTTCCATTTTGCAACATAAACCTAAAAGTAACGCAGAGAGGCACTATTTCTCCATAGACGAGGAGCTCACATACGAAAAGTAAGTATTGATTTTATCAGTTAGATTTACAGCGAATATTATAATGAGCATAAGGTATACATGTTTAAAAATTCAACCACTCCCAGTTATATTGCTTACATTTTTTTATATTGTTAACCTAAATTATGCAAAGTTGCCATGGGAACATTTCATTTTTTTCTGAGATTAACTTGAGGAATGTTTTTTACAGGAACATTTTAATGTGTATTGTATTCAAGATGTTCTTTTTGTGTTATTCTTCATAAAGTTTTTTTGCGTGGCATTACTGAGGCTTGAGTATTTTATATTGTGTAGTGCTCCAGTGCTCTGAGGTCAAATAATGGGCAAAATTATTTATTTGATAAGTATTTTGTTATTGAAATAGCTTTTATGGTAGAGAGTATTTTCTCTGGATACTCTTGTTTCCACCAGCATTTCATTTTGACTCTTAGGTTACTTTCTGAATATAGATTAGACCAGTATGAGAGGGTGTGGTTATGTGTGTGAATGTGCCCAGTATTGGACTAGCACCATACTCCGAATCAAGTCGTGTAGCTGATGCTGTCTGGTCCCTTAAGTGTAATGAATAAAACCGGTTAAGAAGGCTGAAAATACAGGTGTATTTTGGAAAAAGTAAAATTCATACTCTGCTGTGTTTAAGGAAATGTGCCTTGTAAAGCAAATGTGTTTTAAATGTTTTATACTGTTCTAAAAATGGAAGCAAGTTAGCAAAACTTGACTTTTATCCTTGAGAATTATCTTGAACATTTTCATTATGTTGTATAAAGGGGTTATGTCCATTTTAAAGTAAACCTCAAACTTTGAAATACAGTATATTTATTTTTATGTCAGTTGGTTTATGCGGTTGAATCTAACAGAATTGGTAATTACCCCATCCTCCTATTTGCATTAATGTAATTGAAAACTAACTTGCTAGTCTGTTTTGCAAAGATTTTGTAATGAGTATTTGATCACATTTAGTTAAGTCTTGCTTTCTTGATTTATATGTGCATAAACTGAACTTTTCGAGCAGATTTCTATAGCAATGTTTACATTAACGCATGGCAAGCTATATAGACTGCAATTTGATACTGTGTTTACCGTTGACAGTTTAGATTAATTGTTAAATGTTAATGAGGGAATGTACATGTATGTTGGTGTGAGTAAGGGGTTGTGTACACTTACACATTTACCTATTTCTATAGATGCATAACACAGATAATCAGTTGAACATCAGTAACGCCAATTATTTATGACCTACATATTTGTCACTGCGGAGTAGAATAGTACATTTTTGCAATAAAATGCACAACACAGGAAAACCGTTCCTTGCTGTTCCTTAGCAGTCATAAATGGCAAAGCGGGCATTGTACTACCAGAACATAACTGCTGGAAGTGACACCGTGATTTCCCCCCTAGAGAGCCTTGTTTTAACCCAAAATGACAGGTAAATGCAGAATTAGCGCATGAAAACTGTATGAACCTAGGTGCAGTAACACAAAATAAAATGCAAAATGAACACAAGGAAACTTGCATCTTTGTTAACACGTGTCTTGCCACATGTGTAAAAGAGTCTTCAGTATAAATGTGCTTTTCAGTAGTCTAGGTTCCTGTCCACTGCTAATTCTAGCCTTGTGTATGATGCAGTTAGATGTCTAGTAAGGTTTTAGTTTAGGACAACTTTCACAGTTGGTAAGGAAGTAAGTGGAATTTGGAGAAGTGTATACAGTGTATGACTAAATTGTTAGTCAACAATGTCTCTTACAAATGTGTTGTATCAATTGTTTATGGTTAATAGGTTAGTTTACTCTGCAGTGACTACTCTGTCATAGTGTTAATGTGAGAATAAGCGAGTGTAACATTTAAAATATTACCAGCATTATTTCATCAGATCTAAAGGTAAGCTGTTTTTCAGGTTTAATGGGATCTAAAGAGAATTCTCTTTTGTTTATAGCATTGTTTACTAATGGTGACTCATAGTAGTTAAAGGTGTTAGCTTAAGAAATTAGGCAATTTCACAATTGATTGAAATCACTCACTTCTGGATAATGAACACTGTCTTTGTGACAAGTTGTATTTGTCTTAAAGTTGTTTGAATGATGTGAATTTGTATGAAATGATATGTACAGTAGCGTGGGGTATTCCACAAAGTGTGCTTAAATGAAACGTTGGGCTTATCTGAGCTGGTTTTGCTTCCATCAAAAAGGATTAGAACAAGTCACGCTTCGTAACCAAGGCAACCATGAATCATGTCTTAGCATGGTCCATGACAGACTAAAGACAATGGATAAAAGAGTGTTGTGGATTAAAAGTTCTTGAAATTTCTGTTTGATGAGAAATAACCGTGATGATTCCACATTTTTTGTAACGTATCAGATGTAGCTAAATTCTCATTTAAATTAATCTTGCATGTCCTTTACAAAATGGTAAAGCATTATAACCTTTGATTATAACTATTGATTGAAAATTAACAGCGTTTAAATTGTCATTTATTACCATTTTTTTCGTCAGTGACAGGATTTTTTCCTATATCTAATACTGCTACATTCTTAGTTACTGTATTGTTTAAATCATTCAGACATTTGATACAAAGTAGTAAACCATTAAAAGCTAAATTATGAAATTATTATGCTATTCTTCCACATTGCATATTTTGTCAATTAGAGACAAAAGGAAAAGATCTCTCTCTATTTAAAAAAAAAAAAAAAAATCTTGGAAGGAGATGAGACGTGATTTTCTCGGAGACAATTCAACGTCCCGTGAGACAAAAGGACAGCTGCTGTACATGCTTTTAAATATTCGGTGCTGTGCGACATGCAGATCACTCAGCACGGCAGCAGCAAGCCAGCAGCTGAGCAAAGAGGAGGTAAAATAAAATGTATTTGTTTCCCATTGTATCACAGATTAAGAGGGGATTTCGGAGGAGCAACTTCATTTCCTTAGTGTGCGTTCAGACCCGCCATTTCAAAATGCGAGCAGCAGAGACGCGAAATGGCAGGCACATGGCATGCCCCGGGGGTAGGGGGTGGGCGAGTGAAGCAAGCAGGGGCAGAACCCTCTAGTTGTAATAAAAAAATGAAAAGGTATGTTCCTTAATGTTAAAAACATATAAATAAAAAGGTATTAATCAACAGTCAGCAAACCTTTAAAGTAATGTTGAGATGTGTAATGTACAAGGAAAAATGCAGCACTTAAGGACCTCCTAGGATCAACCCTGGAATGCTCCTCTCGTCACATATTAAGAGATTTTAAACCACTGGCATAAATAATGATTAGAAGGAAAGCCTATTGTCCTTTTTGATACAAGTCATGGTATTATTTGTATGTACATTGTAAAATAAGAGTACCATATTGATTGATTTAATTTCATACATCAAAATTAAATGCATATGACAATTTCTTTTTAGTATAGTCCAAACTGTGTCTCTTTTTTTTCCCCCACTAGTTAAAAAAAAAAAAAAAGCATATTACAAATACAAATTTTTCTGTAATTAAGGCTATGCCAGTAAAATGAAAAACTCCAGAAAATCTCTTAATAGAAAATCCAATCCGTGTTGCAACTGAGATTGTCTGTAACAAATAGTTAAATACATTCACTTAAAGTATTCTCAGTGTCAAGCTAATAGGAAAGTAAATATGTACAATATTAATCATTCAGAAGCATCAATGCACAGGTCAGTCCTTTTAAATGACATTGACGTATATGACATTCTGATGAGGGCACACGCCTGCAGGTATTGGGGCATTACACCAGTGGCCAAAGCTGCAGCTTTTTCCTTTTGGATGCTAAATGTGCTATATTTGTTTGTTTATAAATGGTATGGTGTATTCTAGTAATTAGAAGTATGTTGACTTATTGCCAAATGTGCTTCATATTTCTACTGAATACTTGTTTTAAGTTTTTTCCAGTATGATGTTCACAGAGTAAAGTGTTCACATTTTTTAATGTGGATAATGCCATTGATATTTAATTGTGCAGTGCACAAATTCAGAAGCATGATATACTTAGGCAGTGGTCTGCTATAGATTACCTTGTAGCCTCACTACTTTTCTTAATAGCTGGTGCATTTCCTTTTTGTGTTATTACAGGTCAGCAATTACAGTATTTCTTTATCAACTGCTGAAAAGACTTCCACTGTCTTACATCTTCTTCTATTTTATTAATTATTAAAATTTTAACTTTTCAGAGGTGACCCACAATATATTATCAGTTTCATGCTTCAAGTCATAAGTACTCATTCTGTAGACATTGCAATGTCCCTTTGTGCTTGTTTTGTGCCCTGATTGTTTTTATTAATGATTGATTCTGGGAGCTGCTTAAATCTCATGAGAGTGTGCATAATCTGGAATTGTTAAATCCTATCTAGAGTAAACGTGAAACACCTTGTGTTGGCGGAAATGAAGGGAGTCTGGATTGGAAAAAACAAGGCTTACTCAAGAAAGGTGTACTCCACTAAATCTTGATTATATAAGCATGCATTGTGGAATACCCCCTAGTTAATCTGTTCTTTTATAGTGTTTTTTTTTATCTATATATAATATATCATTTTTTTTTTTTTACTCAGGGTCTTAAAATACCTATCATAGTTAAGGATTTGACAAGAACTACAAACTGTAATGATAGTACCCTTGACAGTCTGACAATCCCTGTGTTATAGATTTAATGTCTTTATTTTAATGTCTGAGTCTTTTTTCATAACTGTAAATTCAGTTAATATTTTAAGTGAGGGTTCTTATTAATGTGTGTGGGTTCATTCAAATTTATTTTTAATGTCACATATTAAAGTATTTAAATTTTGTTTTATTTTTTGTCATTTTTGCATCTTTTTTTCTTCCCCCCACTACATGCTCTGTACATGTACATGGTATATGATTCTTCCATAATAACACGTTTAATTAATTTCATTGCAGCTTTTATGCCGACTTTGGACCCCTTAATTTAGCTATGTTTTACCGTTATTGTTGCAAATTAAACAAAAAGCTTAAGGTAGGTGTTATTTAAAAATGTAAAATTTGTTTCATATGGTTGTTATGGAATTTTATTCTGGGAATGTAATTTAAGATGCAGTTCATGATGTCGACTTTTTGCTTTCTACTGTTTAGCTAATCAGGAAGATTTTTATAGTCAAGACAGGTTCAGTTTTGTATAGGGATGCACCGAAATGAAAATTCTGGGCCGAAAACGAAACCGAAATTTTTGGATGCACTTGGCCGAAAACCGATACCGAAAATGGCTTCATTAAAAAACATGTTTAAAATATTTTCTTTTTGTTTGTATTAAAAAAACTACAAATTAATTAAGCAATCAAAATTTTATTGATAATAAATAACAGTAATAAGGCTGTTTAACAATAACAAAACTAAATAAAATTTCTTTCTGTAACAAAATTGTGCAAAAAAAATGCTAGCTGCTTTTTTACTTCAATTTTAAATTACTGTACCAAACAACAGTGCACAAACAGAAGAAAAATAAATAAATCCAACCTCTTACTGTAAACAACATAACTATACACACTAAATTGGTCTGCTTTTAATTTAAGCAAAAGAAGCAGGTTTATCTTTATGAACAAAAGTTTTTCAGTTTTCTGGCTGAAGACACAGTTCCTCTTCTCATGAAGAACATACTGCACTGAATAAAATCACTCAGTCTGTGCTAGCTTTTAGTGCCTTTACGAATTGTGCAAAATATTACCTGCATTAAACGTTTTACTTCAATTTTAAATTACTGTGCAAAACAACATTGCAATAACAGAATAAATAAATCAAACCTTTAACTGTAAACAACATCAAATTAGGCTGCTTTTATTTTAGCAAAAGTGGCAGATTTCTCTTTATGAACAAAAGTTGTTCAGCTTTCTGGCTGGAGAGACGATTTCTGTTCTCATCAAGAACATGAGATGCTGCACTGAAAATCTCTCACTGTCTGTGCTGGTGCTTGGGGCAGATAAGTACTTGCGCACAGTCCATGCAAGCAAAGGAAAGCGATCTTTGTTCGCGCCAGTAGTCAAGTGGATTGTCACTTCTGCCAATGGGTAGTTCAGCTAGATAGGTTGCTACTTCTTGTGAGGCTGCGCTTGCTCTTACACCGCTGTGGGTTGGGACGCTTTCCTGTAAAATTTCGTCAAACATATCAGAAAGCGAAGGAATGTGCGCCTCATCACTTGTATGCGTGACCGTTTCTTAGGCACAGTTTGCTCTGTTCTCCCCGTCGCGGCTTGTGCTTCACCAGAGGTTTCAAGAGCCGTAAGCTCTGTTTGCACCATTTCGTACATCCTGCCTTTTCTCATCGTCAAAGTAATGGTCTTTAAAGCGTGGATCTAATATTGTTGCAATGCCGTAAAGAGGGTTGGACTCAATGTCTTGGAAGTTTTGTTAACAGCCTCCAGTAGAGTTTTTTTAGCTGTTTTTACGCCATGATCTGTTTCCGCCTCTTTTCCAAGCAGGCGCTTCAGTGCTGCGATCAGTGGAATAACTTCAGCAACAGACGCTTGAGCTGAGCTTATTTCCTTGGTTAACTGTTCGAACGGGCGAGAAGAGAGACAATGTTTTCCACCAACATCCACTGATGTGCACTCAAAGTTGCTGGCAGGTCGTGATCTGTCATGTATGCAGCTAAAACCCGCTTCTGTTCAAGTAATCCTTGCAACATATAGTATGTACTGTTCCAGCGAGTGGCCACATCTTGCTGTAGTCGTTTGTTGGCATCCCAAACTGTTTTTGCAAATCTTGTAGTCTGGAATAAGCAAGCGGAGAATGCTTAAAATGTCCCACAATTTTTCTCCCAGTTGCTGTGATTTCTGATATGCTCCGCTGACTAAGCACTCCCTCATTCACAGCCAACTGCAGCGTGTGTGCCATGCAAGGTATGCTCTTTAATCCACTGTCATCCATAGCCTTTATCATGTTCCGTGCATTATCTCTCACAATCACATGCACTTTAGACTTGTCTATGTTCCAAGTTTCAAACATGTTAGCCAAAGCATCGGATATTGCTGCTGCAGTGTGTGAGCCGACAAACTCCTGTGCATGAAGCAGAATGTTTTGCAATTTAAACTCCGCGTTTATCCACTGCGCTGTCAAACTGAGCATGCTAGTTGGACTAACGTCAGAGCTCCATATGTCTGTGGTAAAACTTAGAGCAGAGATATCTGTGGTCATGAGCTCATGAACATGTTTTGCAACACGGTCATACATTTCAGGTAGAGAGGTCTCTGCAAAATACCTTCTGCTTGGCAGTGTGTAACGCGGCTCAATGTGGTGTATTAGCCTACGAAATCCGATGTCCTCCACGACTGAAAACGGCTCGTCATCTAAAGCAATGAATTCCATTACTTTCTCTGTTATGTCACGTGCTTTAGCACTGTCATTTGCAAATTTCTTAATTGTTTCGAAAAATGTGGCAACCGAGGGTGTTGATGTGCTAGTTGGCTTAGTTTTAACCAACGTTGTTTGACGGTATTCCTCAAATTCAATTGCGTGTCTTGACTTAAGGTGGTGTATTAAACCTGTAGTCGAAAATGTCTTTGCTGTTGAACCCCCTCTTGAAACTTTTGCAGAGCAAATGTTGCATATTGCAACTTTGCTGTCCTCATTTGAAACTTTGAAGTGCTTCCAAACCGCCGACATACTCCGTGTTTGATGCGTAATGACAGCGCGAACGAGACGGGAGGATGGGAGAGGCGTGGCGACAATTTCGGCTTTTATTTTTGGCGCATTCTTACATTTCGGCCGAAACCGATAATGCTATTTCGGCCGAAAATTTTCGGCGGCCGAAATTTCGGTGCATCCCTAGTTTTGTATGCTAAACTCAAAAGCTGAATTTATGCACAAGTGTAGCTGTAACCACTTTGAGGCTTTATTTACTAATGCTTTAAACACCAGGAAGGAACCAACAGTGCAGTATTGAAGGAGAAAAAAAGTTCACAACCTGCTTAATGTTGCTGGCATGTGAGGATTGCACTTTAACTAGGAGTTCCATGTTCTTGTATCTCTCATTAGGCCTGTACTGCAGTGTAAATACTGCTTGTGATTTGAGTATCATATAGTCATCGTGAGTTTAGGTGGTGCTTGATTATTGCAGCACTGATAGTTTGATTGCCTCAAATCAAAATATTGTGATATGACTAATTTTATATTACAAAATCATATATGTCATTAATCCTATATCTAATTTGAAATTTGGGTTAGTGTCAGTGCTGTGTGGCAACAGTGCCACCATGTGTAAATATAACAACATAGAAATGCAAACAGTCTAAATAAAACCTGAAGCATTTAATATTTATTAGCTTTGAGATATACTAAAAGAATGTTTAATTTCAAAAACTCATATTTTCTCTTTTTGAGTCAGTTGGTAAACAAAGTATATAGTAGTAGTAAAGGGCACAATGTAATCTACTTAATGAGGCTGCCATGTTGAAGTCATTATCTGAGTGATGTCCCTTATACTATAAAATCTCTAAAACCTTTAATGCATGAAATCTGCACTTAGGATATACAGGTGCCGGTCATAAAATTAGAATATCATGACAAAGTTGATTTATTTCAGTAATTCCATTCAAAAAGTGAAACTTGTATATTAGATTCATTCATTACACACAGACTGATGTATTTCAAATGTTTATTTCTTTTAATTTTGATGATTAGTCCCAAATTCAGTATCTCGGAAAATTAGAATATCAATTAAGACCAATGCAAAAAAAGGATTTTTAGAAATGCTGGCCAACTGAAAGGTATGAACATGAAAAGTATGAGCATGTACAGCACTCAATATTTAGTTGGGGCTCCTTTGGCCTGGATTACTGCAGCAATGCGGCGTGGCATGGAGTCGATCAGCCTGTGGCACTGCTCAGGTGTTGAGAGAGCCCATGTTGCTCTGATAGTGGCCTTCAGCTCTTCTGAATTGTTGGGTCTGGCGAATTGCATCTTCCTCTTCACAATGTCCCATAGATTTTCTATCGGGTTAAGGTCAGGTGAGTTTGCTGGCCAATCAAGACCAGGGATACCATGGCCCTTAAACCAGGTACTGGTAGTTTTGGCACTTTGTGCAGGTGCCAGGTCCTGTTGGAAAATGAAATCTGCATCTCCATAAAGTTTGTCGGCCGCAGGAAGCATGAAGTGCTCTAAAAGTTCCTGGTAGACGGCTGCGTTGACCTTGGACCTCAGAAAATACAATGGACCAACACCAGCAGATGACATGGCACCCCAAACCATCACTGACTGTGGAAACTTTACACTGGACCTCAAGCAATGTGGATTCTGTGCCTCTCCTCTCTTCCTCCAGACTCTGGGACCTTGATTTCCAAAGGAAATGCAAAATTTACTTTCATCAGAGAACATAACTTTGGACCACTCAGCAGCAGTTTTGTCTTTAGCCCAGGCGAGACGCTTCGGACGCTGTCTCTTGTTCAAGAGTGGCTTGACACAAGGAATGCGACAGCTGAAACCCATGTCTTGCATATGTCTGTGCGTGGTGGTTCTTGAAACACTGACTCTAGCTGCAGTCCACTCTTTGTGAATCTCCCCCACAGTTTTGATTGGGTTTTGTTTCACAATCCTCTCCAGGGCACGGTTATCCCTATTGCTTGTACACTTTTTTTCTACCACATCTTGTCCTTCCCTTCGCCGCTCTATTAATGTGCTTGAACACAGAGCTCTGTGAACAGCCAGCCTCTTTAGCAATGACCTTTTGTGTCTTGCCCTCCGTGTACAAGGTGTCAATGGTCGTCTTTTGGACAACTGTCAAGTCAGCAGTCTTCCCCATGATTGTGTAGCCTACAGAACTAGACTGAGAGACGATTTAAAGGCTTTTGCAGGTGTTTTGAGTGAATTAGCTGATTAGAGTGTGGCACCAGGTGTCTTCAATATTAACGTTTTCACAATATTCTAATTTTCCGAGATACTGAATTTGGGACTTTCATTAGTTGTCAGTTATAATCATCAAAATTAAAAGAAATAAACATTTAAAATACATCAGTCTGTGTGTAATGAATGAATCTAATATACAAGTTTCAGTTTTTGAGTGGAATTACTGAAATAAATCAACTTTGTCATGATATTCTAATTTTATGACCGGCACCTGTACTGTATGAGTATATACACTTTAAGATGATCCCAGATAATTCTAGTGCAAAACTTTGTGAAAGTATTACTTTGAAGCAGCTTGAAATTTTTTCACAATGTTAAAATGTAAGAATATTGTTTTTATTACTTTTGTTTCCCTATTTGCATACAATTATATATTCCCTAATAGTCTCTCAACTTATTTAAAATGTGCATATCTTTGTATTTTATATTGTGTTTGAGTTTATATTGCTTTTGTTGTGACACATTTCTTATTTATTTTCTAGTCCTTCACACTCTCAAAAAAGAAAATTATTCACTTTACCTGTGGAGACCAAAAGAAGCAAGCAAATGCTGCTTATCTTATTGCTTCTTATGCTGTAAGTGTTTTCCTTGTCACCTTGCTGGCAAAGTAAATCAAAGTTAACCTTGATTTAATTTATACGTGCTAATATTTTATTCTGGGGATTGCACAGGACTTGCAGGTCAGATAACAATAAGCTTGTAAAAAAATGTTTTGTTTTTTTTTTAATTTTATTTAAAGATTGACTTAATCATGACACATATGAAATGTGCAGGTTTCCCAAAGTAAGTCACAGACCGTTTTGCCAGTAATTTTTCAAATCCTTTAAATAAAATATGTATGTATGTATGTATGTATGTATGTATGTATGTATGTCTGTCTATACTAATAAAACCCTCACTGACTCATCACTAATTCTCCAACTTCCCGTGTAGGTAGAAGGCTGAAATTTGGCAGGCTCATTCCTTACAGCTTACTTACAAAAGTTAAGCAGGTTTCATTTTGAAATTCTACGCGGAAT
Organism: Polypterus senegalus; assembly: GCF_016835505.1. Classification (NCBI taxonomy): domain Eukaryota; kingdom Metazoa; phylum Chordata; class Cladistia; order Polypteriformes; family Polypteridae; genus Polypterus; species Polypterus senegalus. Next base: position 71,185,818 of record NC_053160.1, on the reverse strand, counting down.
GGTCATAACTGAATCCTACTTACGTACAAATATACGGCCATAGCCTGCAGCTTGTTTGCCGTGTGAGGCGGAGTTGCGTCACCCATCACCATGCCTCCCACGTAGTTGGCTGCCTGCCTATATTGCGTTCCCCTTACCCACGCCTCCCACGTAATTGAGTGCCTGCCCATATAAGGCCGTCCGTCACCAGCAATCCAACAGGCACACTGCCGCTACGAGGTGTTTGTCATGCCTAAGAAGAATACGATTTTCGCAAGATACAAGTTTATTGAGAAGACGCAAGGTATAACGAGACATTTGATCACTTTGTAACGGAGTGATCAGTCCTGGGGAAGGACTGTGCTTATGCAAATGAAGATGAGATGGTCAGGGATAGAATAGTGTTTGGCACAAACTCAGCAAAAGTGCGAGAGAAACTTTTAAGTGCTGGGTCTGAGCTATGTGTGTGTGTGTATATATATATATGTATGTGTGTGTGTGTGTGTGTGTATATATATATATATATATATATATATATATATATATATATATATATATATATATATATATATATATATATATATATATATATATATATATATATATATATATATATATATGATGGTGATTTTTCAAATATATAATAAATTAGGGGACTGCTGTGTACCTATCTGGAGTGAATGCCAGTCTATAAGAATGTGTATTAATCAAAATATGGGAGAGTTCATAGAGGGATAAAAAAATAAAAAAAATGGCACAAAGTTATAAACCTCTGTTTACACTCCCTTACCATGTTTGATAGATACTAGTACCAGTTTTTCCACTTGAACATTCTCAAATTCCACCCCATGTCTTTTGGCTCTTATTTTTATGGTGCCTTTTGTCTCACCAAGGTATTCTTACCCCACTCCAGGTTCAGTGAGCTGACTGGCAAGTCTCTTCTACTAAAGCCCCAAATTAACTTTTGCTGTCCATTACAGCCTTTTGACTGCAGGACAAGTGTGCTTTATTTTTGTTTAATGGTTTCATATTCTACTAAACCTGCCTAATTCCGTTCTGGAACATGTAACGTGTTCAGGATGCAGAGCACCTACATTCTCATACTAGAACTTTCCTGCTATCACTGTGACTCCTTGTCACTCCATCTCTCTCCTGGAATATCTTTGTGCCATTACAATAATTCCTTGCTCTGGCAGTATCTTCAGGTACACCTTCAGAGTTTATATATGCATATGTGTATAGGCTTTTGTCAAGCATATCTTAATAGATAAGGGACATACTGATGCACTCTTTACTTTTTTTGAGCTAGGTTGTGTACCTAAAGAAAACTCCTGAAGAAGCTTATACGCTGCTAACCTCTGAAAAGACATCCTTCCTTGTATTTAGGTATTTGGTAGTTGTATTCTGCATGTTTTTCTTTTGGAGGGGGAATGGGGTACCAAATATTGAAAAGGGATCTTTATTTGAAAAATAGGTATAATATAATGCCTTGGATAAATATATCAATATTTATCATTAATATATTTTCACTGAAAATGAAGGTTATTTGCTGATTATCAAGTTGTTATTATCCATCTATTTAAATACTGTACACGTCAGTTGACTCACTATATCTGACTATAAGTACATCATGTAAATACCTTGTGAAATTCTTTTCTTTTCTTGTATGTATTGAGAGAGGTAGGCCGAGTTGGTTGCTGCCTGTTTTTCTTCTCTCTCTGAACATATAACTGTAAATCAGTTCTCCCCACCAAAAATAGTTGCCCCACATTATCTGTAGTCAGTTACTCTTAACCATACAAATATATAACATGTGACAAATGTAAAGAAAGGAGTTTTATTTATAAGCATTTGTCTACCTTCAAAAACCAAACTGATGGTAACTTTGTGCAATTTGCATATTCGTATTTAGTAGTGAAGTATGCTATTTTACCCACTAACTGCGATTATGGGTTCCTGTGTACACAGGATGTCATGTTGTATTAATATGGAGAAGTGCTTTCTTCTTCGAAGCATTGAAACACTAAATACATTTTATTTTGGTATTGATATGTTGAACAGCTTCTTTCATTGCCAGTGTATACAAGACAAATAGCCACTTCATCTAAAACTTGCATTTCATCCCACATTACACAGTCCTATGTGTGTGCGGTTTTTTCATTATTCTCAACTGTATATGCCAGTTAGAAAATAAATTAATGCTTGGATGGACATTTATTGATATTCTAAGTACAATTACAGAATGAATACAAAGCTTCCTTTTATAAATTCCACAAAACTGTTGATATGGTGCTGTTTCATCACCACTGTAGTTTTTCTTAATAATATTATTGTTCTTTATTTGTCTTTTTTCAGTCAAATATGGGTACTGTACCAACTTTCACTTAGTACTACCGATATTGTAAAAAGCTAGTAATATTACGTTTTCAGATTTTTGGTATTAACATGTTACCAAAGTATGTGTTTGTTTTGTTTATTTATTTTAGAGATGCTTCTTTTGGCACTTGCTCCTACAATCTAAGCATCCTTGACTGTCTACATGGTATTAATAAGGTAAGTATTTAAATGAATGTTTTCTTTATTACTACCTCAAATGCTAGTAGCATGAAATATGACTTGATGAAGCTCATGCAAAAAAAAAAAATCACTGAATAAGTGTTTCCACTAGAAACATTAGTTGCTTCCTTTTAGAGAGTTGACACTAATAGGTAGGTAAATTATTGCAAAATATGTATTTTTAAACAACATCAAATATATGTTTAATTTAAAATATAAATTTATCCAACTATAATAAAAGCATAATAAAATTAAAATTGAATCGCATTTTTAAATTTTGTATACATTTTTCAGTATAAGTAACCTTTTTTTAAAGTGTCAGAATTACATTATAAAAAACTTGGCAACAAGATTACACAGAAGGTATGTCAAATTTAAGGACTTTTTTGTGTTTTTTTGCTAAAATCCTGCTCCTACTTGGTGGCTAGAGCTGTGTCTTTCACTGAATTGCAGTGTATAATTAGGAGTGTTAGAACTGTTTCAGAGTTTTCACACTTCCAAGTCCTTTATTGCACCACACGCACAGTGCAGGGTGTGGCTCTATTTGATGTTAAGAAAAGCAGAATAAGAATAAGAACACTACCAAAGTAAACCAATAAACATTCTAGACAACTCGGTTACAGATTGCCCCTTCAAATATTCAATTTGATCTACTAAATTAATTCAGTTTACTTCTGGATTGGATGCTGTAAATCCTTTACTCTTTGACCTCCTATCCCCCTCCCTTGCATCTCTTGCAAATTTGATCATTCTTATAAATCTATACTAGCTAAGTTAGGGAATTATTGTTATTTTGTTAGATTATATGAAGTACTCTACAAAGAAAGATGGCTAGATTAGAGGACTGCTGATTTGAGGAAATGCACATTTTGCAAACGTCAGTAGTTCCTTTTTTTTTTTTAAACACATCTCAGAATGTTAAACAATTTCAAAAAATGATTAAAATTGATATAAAAAATTTACATGCTCCTTAATTAACTGTCTAGTTTTTTTGCAATATTTTTACTGGATAGATGACTCTGTACCTCCAGCGCTTTGTTTTAGTTGTGTGCTACACACACCAGTTGTGGTCTCTAGTGGGTGCTATTGAACCAAACTAAAATTTTGCCTGTGTGGCAAAGTAGGTAAAGTCAAGTCCATTTCTTTTTTTTAAGAGTTTTACTGGTTCACTAAGTTTTTGTGTCTGGTACCTTCATATTAATCAGATATTGCATACACTTTATGTGCTAGCTTACTACTGCTTGGTGTATAATATATATACTAAATCTTGCATCATGCCTCAATGTATGTATTCATGTACAGGTAGAGTGAGCTCTGGCAAATGCATTATGTGTATTAACTAAATTGAACATCTGCATAGAAAAATTTATTTGCATTAATCAACTTGGCTGCTGCTTTCAGTGAGCTCAGCTCACAACTGATAGTCAGTTGTGAATAATAATCACACCACAATAAAAAATTGTAGAAGTTATTATTAGAAGCCAGCTATTTTAGGTCCACACGCCTTCTTTGGAATTGGCTAGTGCCTCTGCATCAGAATCTTTAGAATCTACATACTTCAGTGGTAGATTAGTCAAACTGCAGGGTGTATCAACCATCCTGCAGTCAATTTTGTGAATTATCATTGTTAAAACACAAAAGCTGAATATGATTTGTTCAGTATGTAGTGTTTTTAATGCTATATTGAAATACACAAAGAGTACGTTATTTTCTAAAATTGGTTGATGACGAATATGAATGATTGAATGTGTAAACTAAAGTTTGTTATGAAAGATCCCCAGCTATTGTCATCATTGAATCTTTAACTGTTTTCAGATATTATAGTATAAATGAGATCTTATTTTATTTTTGTTTTGCTTAGACTCAAAAGATTGGATTATTTTCCCTGTCATACCTTTCAATGTTGTTTGCTGGAAATTTCATAGTACTATTACATCCTGTTTGTATTGTCGCTTCCTGAGATCAAAATGTTATTTTGTATGTTGTTTTATTAGTGTATCATATATCTTAGGTATTTATTACTCCTGACGGTTTAGTTTATAATGTTTCATCCTCTTTAAGGAAGGGCTGAAGATAAAGCTGTAGTAAATGGTTTCAAAAAAATGAGTCCATTAGGTCTGAAGTGTTCTTCATGTGATATAATTTCAAGCACCAATCTGTTGTACTGTAGTTTGTCCTATTTTTACTTCCTAGTTATAAATCTCCCTCTATTGGTAACTGCTGTCCACTTCTAGTATCTTTCTTACATTCAGATATTGTTTTCTTACAGGCTTTTCACTATGGCTGGTTAGACTTTAATAACTTCGATGTTGAAGAGTATGAGCATTACGAGGTATGACCATTTTTGTTTTTTACTTTTAGGATTTCTTGCTTGCTGTTAACACTGTTGAGTTTATAATGTATATGTACAAGAAATCTATTTATAATTAGTACTCCAACTTATCAATATTACATTGGTCTTCATACTTGGATGAATGGTTTTCTCTATTTGTAAAAACCTTCAAGTTTTTAATATGATCAGTTTGAATTTCATTTCAATTATTGCTTTCATTTCTATTATTCTTCTGGTGCTATCATTTTCAGCAGAATATTTTTGATTTTATGTGACATATATAGTAGTTCTTATTTGGGAACTGGGTTTTTGTCTTCTGTGTACAAGGCACATGTATGTTAGGTTATTTGGAAATACCAGATTGCCTGTATTGTATTGCATGAGTGTGGGGATTTTATGAGTCACTTTGTGCCAAGTGCTGCATGGAGATATTTAGCCATACTATGGCCGAAAATGTGACTTAGCAGGTTATGAAAACGGTTGGATTAATAATGTGTATTTTGGCTATAGTACCTGTTTTTTTACATTTATTTTGGTGTCTGTACAGTGCAGGTGTGTTTATGCAAATCACATTTAAATTGTTTGAAAATAACTTTTTTTATTTTAATGTTGAATTTTGAGTGAGAATATTATAAGCTGATGCATTATAAATGAAATGTGACAATAATTAGGCACTGCCATTTTTACTTAAAGAGCACAATTGTTTTCCCCCTTACAGAGAGCAGAAAATGGAGATTTTAACTGGATAATTCCTGGAAAATTTTTAGCTTTCAGTGGACCCCACTCTAAAAGCAAAATTGAAAATGGTTTGTAAAAATAGTATACTTTTTTCTTTCCCCAAAACAAAATATTTAACTATTCAAACTTGAGTACAAACATGCATGATTTTCTCACATTATGGTTTATGAAGAGGATTTGTACAGAACATTTTAACCTTGGACCACTAACTTATGCATGTAAATCGTAGGCTATAATTGGTATGTTGACATGCTCCAGGGTAGGGGTTGGCAATTATTTTTTTATGGGGGCCACATGAGAAAACCAGCTTGTTGAGGAGGGCCGAACACATTCTGTCAACTGCTAGATTACGGTAAAAGTGTTATTTCTTTTTTCACCATAATAAAGTTAATGTAGACCACATATTTACAGACTTTATTTGAGTTATTGAACCATGGAACATATGCACAATATGGCACGCTGTTTAACACAATCTACAAGAAATACATTTTACTGCATTAATCACTGATAGTGTTTTAACGTCACTGTACCTTTGACAACTTAGCAGGTAGAATCAAGTCTTTGATGAGCTTCAACTAGTATACTGAAGTCAGGTGTAATTCCAGATGTTGCTATTTACAGTACAGCAGACAGATGGTCATCACTGAGAGTTCTGTACTTGAATATGTTGAATTTCATTACTGAAACTGTCTCTTCACGTATGTATGTTGATCCAAGGGGGACAAGCATTCTCTGAACTAGTCTTGTCAAGTGGAAAATTCTCCTTTTTGAGAGAAGTGTAGAATGTCAGTAATGGCACTGACATGCAGTCTGATACATTGCTGGCAGAACACTTCAAGTCTATAAGTTGTGCCTCACTGGGGTCACTGTCCACATTACATGTAAAAGGAGAGGAGATGATGAACATTTCAGTTTCCACTGCTATGGAGTCTTTAAATCGCTTGGAAAACTCCCCATGTAGTTCCTGGAACATGGCTGTTAAGCTGATTGATTGACACACCTTCCCAAATTGAAAGGGAGTAATATGTTCCTCTCAGCTTGTTTAAAGAGAAGCAGCAGCTTCATCATAACAGCTTTGACTACGCTGTTTATATGTGATGTGCAAAAAGATCTTTGCCTTGTAATTTTGTATTCAGTTCATTCATAAGTGCGGTCACATCAAGAGCAAATGCTACAACTGATAGCCAATTAGTGCTGCTTAGTTCAGGGATGGGTTTTCCTTTCATTTTGACAAAACTCCTGAATCTCTGATTTCAGATTATAGACCTGTTTGAGCACTTTGCCCAAGCTTAGGCATCTGATAGTTGTTTCGTAGCCCAGATCAGTGTCATCAGTCTCATATTCCTCCAACAGTGTAACAAACTGTCTGTGATTTAATGCCCTAGCCCTGTTGAAATTGACAGTTTTTATTACAAAATCAACCACGTGATTAATTTTCAACACTGATTTACAGTTCTTGGTGAATAATGCAATGTAAAAATATCAGTTTTTGGGCTGGGTTAATTTCAGCCACTTTTTCCTGCATGCTTTTTAAAAGTCTAACATTTTACCTGTCAAATTAGAACCATCAGTGGTCACAATGGTTAACATTTCCCACTGTAGTCCTAACTTTTGCATGCACATACTGACTTTAGTAAATAGATCCTTACTGGTTGCTGTTCCTTTCACTGATTGCATAGAAGCAGATTTCTCAGTCATTTCAAAGTCTCATTATTCTTTTCACAAAAAAGTCATCAGCTGCACTGTGCCACAAACATAACAGCTTTCATCCAAGGCCAAGGAGAAGTCGAACTTTTCCACTGTGCGTGTCAGCTGTAGTACCAGAATCTCCAGAATTTCCTCAATCCATCTTGTAACCATTTGCCATGAGAGGGACAGATGTTCAAATGCAGCCTTTTTCTCTGGGCAGAGGAGCCACCAGCTCCAATAAGTAGTATTTAACAAATTCTCCATCAGAAATTGGTTTCCTTCTTTTGGCAATTTACTGAGCTAATGCATAGATGGATTTTACTTTTTCTTTGTTTGCTGTATGAAGCTTTGTAAAAAGACTTTGCTGTTTTTTTTCGGCTTAGCTAACAATTCCTCTTAAGTCCTCACCTTTTTCCTCTTCAGATAAATTTCTGTATTTTTTGGCGTGCTTCGTCTCAAAGTGATGGATAAAATTGTAGTCTTTAAATTCAGTGAGGTGCTGTTTGCATACCATAAAGATTACTTTACTGCTAACCTCTGTGGAAAAAATACTTGGGAATTCAAGATTTGTTGAGTGATTTGTTTTCAACATTTCATTTTTTGCCACTTTTTTTTGTGTCTTTCACAAAATACAGACCGGACACAGATTAACAGTAGGTGTCATCTACCTTTATTCAATATTATGTGTACAATCCCTGTTTCACCCCTTTCTCTGATGTAATCTCCTGCAGGTTCTCTCTTTTATATCCCGTCTTTTCTAATGCAGTCTTTCTCAATTTCCCATACATATCAGTTTTGATCTACTTCTGCACAGTCACATCTAGGTGTAATGCAGACTGACATGCCCAAGCAAGTATTTGTCATTCTCACCTTCCACGCACCAGACAGATCCAGACCAGAGGCTGCATTCTGCCCATGGGCCGCACAATTCCCAGGTCTGCTCCAGGGTATAGATAGTATGAAAACAATGTCCAAAATAATACAATATGAACAAGAAGAAAAATAATTTTGCCTGGTCTTATTCCTTCTGTAACCTCAAATCGTAAGCCCAAAGACACTCCATGTCTAATTCACATTTTCTGCTTTCCAATTACCAATTCACAGTTAAGTCAGTAGGTGTATGTGAGGTTTTTTTTTCTATTTCACTTTTAAATAAGTGAAAATAATTGTGAGAATCTCTCAGTACATTAAACATTTTCATAGTTGTATAAAGATTAGATTTGACATTGAAAACAATTGACTTGTTAAAGTTCATTGAATACAGGTGGCTGGCCTTTTACCATTTAATATTTTCCTAAATACTATCTGTGACCCCACACAATAAGACATTTTGATTAGCATATCAGTCTCTGCTAGAACCATTGTTTTGCTCTTTTGAAGAAGTATTTTTTAAAATGCTAAATCTGCCTGTATTTAACATGTCAACCAAAGTGCCGCAAGCTCCTCCTGCTTAATGCCCTTGTCTATGAACTTAGTCTGGCTTTTTGATGGCACTTATTGACCTTAAACAAATTGTCAAATCATGTAAAATAATCATGCTAATTTTATTTTGTATTTTATAGGTTATCCTTTGCATGCTCCAGAAGCTTACTTTCCTTACTTCAGGAAACACAACATAACTACAGTAATTCGATTAAATAAGAAAATGTATGATGCTAAACGATTTACTGATCTTGGGTTTGAGCACCATGATCTTTTCTTTGTTGATGGAAGCACACCAAATGATGCCATTGTTAGGAAGTTTCTGAATATTTGTGAAAATGCTGAAGGTGCTATTGCAGTACATTGCAAAGGTAAATGGATTATTTAAGTGCTGTAATTGGAATGTGGAATATTGTTTTTTAATTATGTACTCTCAACTTAAGAAGTAGTCTTATTAATTTTTACCTTTATTTTCAGCTGGGCTTGGGCGGACAGGAACTCTTATAGGATGTTACATGATGAAACATTATAGGATGACCACTGCTGAAACCATTGCCTGGATCAGAATATGTAGGCCAGGGTCTATCATTGGGCCTCAGCAAAACTTCTTGCAAGAGTAAGTGATTGTTTAATTTCAAAAGATGTTCTCATTATGAAAAGCAACCTATAACAATATCTTTACCTAATGCAATGGATCTTTGATGTTTATAAGCCTAAACAGCAAATTCTATCCATCTGTTCATTTACTAAACTTTCTTAATGCCATTTTATAGTAGAGAGGACCCATATATATTGTTTTGGCAACGTACAGGGCGATGCTGTAACCAACCCGGGAGGGATATAGCAGTTCATTAAAGGACACTTTTCACGCTCTCACTTTGACTGTTTAACTAGTATCACCAGTCAACCTACCAAACACACGATAGGAGAAAAACTATAATGCCTGGAGAATACCTCCTCAATGATGAAGACCATGTTTTCAGTCTTCTATTTTTACCGGGTGTCTCCCTCCATGTTCTGCTGTGTTGATAATTTAAATTGATTATTTACTTTCTTTCTAATAGTGTGAGAGCATAAGTAAAATATGCAGTATAACATTGTTACCAAGTGGATTTCAAGCAATTGGTAACATGAGATGAATAGTAAATAATTCCTAGTAAACAATAGTAGTAGTTTTCTAGAATCTGCCCTTTTGTTTACCAGGTGAATTGCATTTACTCATAAAAGTCTCATCCTAATTATAGAGTATTGCGATTCTATCAAGTACAAATAAGGACTGTTTCCCTAATTCTTTCCAGGCAAATTTAGATGTCCTCACTAAAATGAGGCTTGTTGTCTAAATTAATAAAACTTTTATTTCTGCTTTGAATACAACCCTTCTGTTCTGTTAATCTTTGGTAAAATATGTCTACCCATCTATGAAATACACATCCCTGTTTTTGTTATTAAGCCAAGTCTCTGTTGTTGCTATAATATTATGCTCGGCTACATACATCTCTGACTGACTAGTTTTATATTTGATATGTCTAGTATTAAGGCAAGCTATTTTAATGAGTTAATTATTTTACTTTTGTTACTTGGCATATTTGTTTTTACAGCATTGCTCATTTTCTCATGTACAGTTCTAAACCAGACCTTTCCTAAACTCCCTGCCCCCATCCATTTCCTAGTTTAAACATTTAAACATTCCTCAACTAAAGCACTTGTACGCTTTTCCAACAAATTGGTGCTCCTCCAGTTGAAATGAAACCTGTTGCTGCAGAACAGATCCCATTTGTTCCGAAAGGATTCCCAATGCACTATAAACCCTGTTCCCTTCTATCCTACATCAAGATTTGAGTCGCGCGTTAAGCCTTCTTATATCTTCAATATTACCTGGACTGGCATGTGGTGGTGGTAGCACTTCAGAGAAGACTGCCTTGGCAGATCTGCTCCTCAGCCTGGTGCCTATCTCTTTAAAGACTACTCTTATGTATGTCATTTGTTTCAATATAGACAATGACAAATGGATCCAGCCCCGCTCTGGCCAAAAACCTATCGACCCTTCCTTGGAGGCCTCCCACCTGTGCACCTGGAAGGCAACGCATTGCAAGACTCTTGATCTCTGGAGCAAACCTGTACTTCAGTACCTCTAATGACTGAGTCTCTCTATCACAACCTCTCTCTTTTTGTGGACTGGTTTTAAGGTGGCTCATTGGGACTACTTATGTCTGTCTACCTCTTCAGAGACACCATCCAGTACTGGGTTGATGCTCCAGACAGTTTGCACCCTTTGCCTTGTGACTGTAACTATCTGTCTCTACTTTCATGGTCTGGAGGCTCCTCCTGCACCACCTTAACGGTGCATACTATCTCTCTAAGTAATAGGTAACTTTTCCAAATGCTTCTCCGGTCAGATACTTTTAATCCTATATCGGTAATACAATATCAAAAAATAACTCCTAAAGGGAAAAGCTTTAAAAATTCCTGCATGGCTCCTTGACGTCGACCAAAAAATTAAGTTTTTTATGTTTAAAAAAACAAAAAAAAACACACGGTCACCGATTACAACCGAAAGATGTTATGGGAATGAATATGAATAATATGAATAATGTTGTATTCGGGCCACGATGTTTTCCAAAATGTACTATACAGGTTATAAAATGAATAATTCCAAATATCATATATACTGTACCTATGTCTCTGTTTTTTTGACATCATAGACCATAAGGTGCATACTAATTCAGCGTGAGCAGGAACACTAAATAAAAGTGAATTAAAAAAAAAAAAAAAAAAATCCAGTGACGGTGAGATACGAAGAAGACAGATTCACCAGCGTTTATGTGTCAGCTTTTATCCCTGGATTATCAGAGAATGTCAAGTTCCATTGCCTCAAAACACCACTCACATCTGCAGTTATTCCCAGTTTCAAGTTAAAACTAACAGCGTCAGATCCATGGGTGAGGGGCCGGTAGTATGTATCGTGACTGAGAGAATAAAAGTGGAAAAAAAACTTTTACACGTCCTATAAATGTACACTGTCTGTTACAGACGCAAACCAAATGTATGTATGTACTGTATAATATTAACAAGAAGAGTAGTTCACAACTGAAAACGGCAAATATAAGAGGCAGTCGGGATTGAACCAGGGACTCTTGATTACAAGTCAGCAAATCTTACCACTACGCCACAGACGCTGTTGTATCGTCCTTGAACCTTTTGGGAAAGTGTTTATTTGATCTTTGGACTTCAGGCTTCACACATTATATAGTTTATGCCAACACTTTGTCATTTACTACTAAAATATGAAAAATGTTTCTGTTTTAACAATGTGTTTACACAGATTATTGTAGAAACGGAACACACGTGAAATGCATGTGTTCAAAATAATGATCTATTATTTCTACTCTAAAACTCCAGCACTTCCTCCCAGATATGAGCTGGGAGAACATTGTGCACATTCTGCGGCAGTGGGGGGATGGGATACCAGGCTGCTTGCTGCTTGTCTTTATCTGCACATTTACACTAGAAAAGATGCTGACGGAGAGATCCGAACGGGTTTAAGGCGGGCTGGATCCACAAGTTTTTTCGTACGCTCTGGTAATTCTAGTATTAAGAGAGATATTTGTATTTTAATTAACTCTCATACAGCAATTCCACAACACACTTTGCAGTTCTTACAATTCTATTCATAAAGAAGACATCAGTACATATCAATCTCCAACAAGTTTTTCTTTTTGGTCAGTACCAATGTGAAAACCAAAAGAAACCGAATTGGTCAAAATAAAAGTTAATGGTACATTTTGTTTTGGAATCTCAGTAGCTACACTAATGGTGCTGGCTGCCCTTTGTTTTTCACTGATGAGGCAAAATTATTCAAATGTTCTTTCCATTCTTGCATTGGAGAAGAGAGTCAGTGAGACATGTAAAGAACATTAGAAAAATGCGTTTTATTATGCATGTTCCAAAATGCACTAAAACGTACATTATGTAACACAGTTAATATTATTCGGATGCCATTCCTACAACAACCAAATGTTGAATTAATGAGATGGCAGTTCTAACCCCTGTAGTACAATGGCAGATTCCAATAGCACACTTTTTCAGGGAAGCTGCTCTTCTAGTTCTTGTTGAAGGATTTATTATTTCAAGCTTATTTTTAGGATATGTACAAATAACTCTGTGTTGATTACATTTTGGTTTGTGTGTGAAGGTGCCTTACAATAGACAAGTGCCTTTTATTGGATTGGTTCCTGCTTTGATCTGTAATTGTATGATCTGATTTTTGGACAGGAAAGAATCAAGCCTTTGGTCAGACGGGGATGTCTTTCGTGCAAAAATGAAGCAGCAACAGAAGGGAACCAGCCGAGTTGCTGTAACTCGAATATTATCTGGAGTTGATGATATTTCAATTAATGATAATACAAACAGAACTAGTGGCAAACTGGAGATTGAATGGGTAAGGCGACATGTTTTTAAAATGTTCTTACTGCATGATTAAACAGACTTTTGTGAGTAGTAGATGTGCATTATAATTGTGAAATAAATGTTATGTATGGTTTAAACTATATTAAGTAAGAAATTGTTATGGCAAGTATATTTACTTTTACAAATACTTTTAAACTGACAGTAATGGTAAATGCTTTTACTAAGCTATCTTTTAAATACATATGATTGGCTCCATGTTGATGTTGTTATTCTTAAACAAGTCTTTATTTTTAGTTAGGCTTCAGGGATTCTAGTTTTAAGAAAAAACTTGTAATCCAACCCACCTTAAATCCCCTCGCAACTCCCCATCAATGTCTTTTGTTTTGTAAATGTGTTGATCAGCACAAGCAGCCTGCTGTCCCAGCCTGCTAGAGCTCAACTCAGGCAAAAAGTTCTCCCAGCTCAAGCCAAGGCTCCTTATCTGCGTATGAGGTTCCTGGAGTTGTATAGGGTAAATAATACAGTATATCATTATTTGGAATACATGCATTTCATGTTTGTTCCGTGTCTACAAAGATCTGGGTAAGTGTAGGATAAAAGGAAATGCTGAACACATACTTTTTCCATGTTAACTAATAATGACATGAAATATACAGTGGTGTGAAACACTATTTGCCCCCTTCCTGATTTCTTATTCTTTTGCATGTTTGTCACACAAAATGTTTCTGATCATCAAACACATTTAACCATTAGTCAAATATAACACAAGTAAGCACAAAATGCAGTTTTTAAATGATGGTTTCTATTATTTAGGGAGAAGAAAATCCAAACCTACATGGCCCTGTGTGAAAAGGTAATTGCCCCCTTGTTAAAAAATAACCTAACTGTGGTGTATCACACCTGAGTTCAACTTCCGTAGCCACCCCCAGGCCTGATTTACTGCCATACCTGTTTCAATCAAGAAATCACTTAAATAGGAGCTGCCTGACACAGAGAAGTAGACCAAAAGCACCTCAAAAGCTAGACATCATGCCAAGATCCAAAGAAATTCAGGAACAAATGAGAACAGAAGTAATTGAGATCTATCAGTCTGGTAAAGGTTATAAAGCCATTTCTAAAGCTTTGGGACTCCAGCAAACCACAGTGAGAGCCATTATCCACAAATGGCAAAAACATGGAACAGTGGTGAACCTTCCCAAGAGTGGCCAGCCAACTAAAATTACCCCAAGAGCGCAGAGACGACTCATCCGAGAGGTCACAAAAGACCCCAGGACAACGTCTAAAGAACTGCAGGCCTCACTTGCCTCAATTAAGGTCAGTGTTCACGACTCCACCATAAGAAAGAAACTGGGCAAAAACGGCCTGCATGGCAGATTTCCAAGACGCAAACCACTGTTAAGCAAAAGAACATTAGGGCTCGTCTCAATTTTGCTAAGAAACATCTCAATGATTGCCAAGACTTTTGGGAAAATACCTTGTGGACTGATGAGACAAAAGTTGAACTTTTTGGAAGGCAAATGTCCCGTGCTATCTGGCGTAAAAGGAACACAGCATTTCAGAAAAAGAACATCATACCAACAGTAAAATATGGTGGTGGTAGTGTGATGGTCTGGGGTTGTTTTGCTGCTTCAGGACCTGGAAGGCTTGCTGTGATAGATGGAACCATGAATTCTACTGTCTACCAAAAAATCCTGAAGGAGAATGTCCGGCCATCTGTCCGTCAACTCAAGCTGAAGCGATCTTGGGTGCTGCAACAGGACAATGACCCAAAACTCACCAGCAAATCCACCTCTGAATGGCTGAAGAAAAACAAAATGAAGACTTTGGAGTGGCCTAGTCAAAGTCCTGACCTGAATCCAATTGAGATGCTATGGCATGACCTTAGAAAGGCGGTTCATGCTAGAAAACCCTCAAATAAAGCTGAATTACAACAATTCTGCAAAGATGAGTGGGCCAAAATTCCTCCAGAGCGCTGTAAAAGACTCATTGCAAGTTATCGCAAACGCTTGATTGCAGTTATTGCTGCTAAGGGTGGCCCAACCAGTTATTAGGTTCAGGGGGCAATTACTTTTTCACACAGGGCCATGTAGGTTTGGATTTTTTTTTTCTCCCTAAATAATAAAAACCATCATTTTAAAAACTGCATTTTGTGTATACTTGTGTTATATTTGACTGATGGTTAAATGTGTTTGATGATCAGAAACATTTTGTGTGACAAACATGCAAAAGAATAAGAAATCAGGAAGGGGGCAAATAGTTTTTCACACCACTGTATAAAGTCAAAACCTGAATATATAAAGTCAGCGTCGGAATTTATAAAGTCATTCCTGATTATATAAAGTCAACATCGGAGTATATAAACTCATTCCTGAATATATAAAGTGAAAGTCAAAATCTATTAATTTGAAACGACTCTGAACTGAACTAAGTTAACAAAAACGTATTCAGAAAAATAAATTAAAAAAACACTGTTCGGTTAATGTTTTGAAAATGATGAATGTGCCCTGCCTAGGATTGGTTCCTGCCTTGTGCCCAGTGTTGGCTGGGATTGGCTCCAGTAGACCCCCGTGACCCTGTGGTGGGATTCAACGGGTTGGGAAATGGATGGATATTCCAGCGCTGACTTTATTTATTCCGACAGTGACTTTATATAATCAAGTTTTGACTTGTGTATATATAAAGTCATTCCCGAATATATAAAGTTTTGACTTTATATAGTTAAATTTAGTGTTCATTTTATAACTTTTTCTTTACCATAGAAATTTAAAGACTAAATTCAACTTCCATTCCTACCAAAGATATTTCTGGCGACTAAATAGAACCTACTTATATCCAAATTCGAGCTATTGAGCTGTCGCCTGCTTGAATAACTCGCCCTCGCTTCGCTCTTATTTTTTTTTACTGTTCATTTAATCATGGCTAGTGGCGGAAAAATTTTAAAATGGAAGGAGGATTACACCGAGTATGGCTTTACCAAAACAATTATTGATTGCGAATCGATTATTCATAAAGCTTCAATTGGTGATCTGTTTTTCTGTGTTAACCTTATATTTTTTCATACTTCTTCTCAAACCAAGGGGGTGCGAGGGTAAAATGATTCGGGAAGCGCTGATCAATGTAATCGGTGTACCAGGAAATCATGCATTGACAGAAGTTCCCCTTTGTTTGGAATGCAAAGTGTGATTAAATGCATTATTTTTAACGTTATGGAGCACATGCATCGAAGCTTCTCTGCTGTGCTTGTGCTAAGAAAAGGAAACATTTTAAAAATAACGTAACATGATTGTCAGTGTAACCTTTTGTAAGTAGTGCCAGGAGGATTCAGTGTGGAGAAACTCTAGAGACGGCGTGTGTAATAACTTGTGGATTTTTCTGTGAGTATTTGGTGGCAGTGTCACAAAGTTGGTTCCTCAAGACGGCGTGAGCTCAGCTCACAGCGAAGTGAGGTGAATGGGAGGGGAGATGATGACGTGACTCCCCCACCCGCCTTAACTGTCAATCCCCCACAAACACAGTCTCTCGGATTTGCATAAGCACAGCCCTTCACCTACAATTTTAACTTAGTTACAAAGTGATCAAAAATCTCGTTTATATCCTGCGTCCTCTCATTAAACTTGTATCCCGCATTACCCGTGGGTATGACAAACGCCAGCGGCAGCCTGTCTATGAACTTAATTTAAACTTTAGGTTTACACCGTGCTTTGTTTCCGAAGTAGCAGCACTCATGAATATGGTTTTATATGTCACTCGCTCGGTTCTTATTGTTTCGCTGCCTTCTCAATTATATAATGCATGTTTTCTTCAGCGCTTTTTGGAGCTCTTCCTGGTTTTCTACTTACTGCGTTGATAGTCAGTTCACGTGATTACGTGGGAGGCGTGATGATGTCACACGAAACTTCGCCCCCTACGGCTTTCGAGCTCAACTCCATTACAGTATATGGAGAAAAATAGCTTCCAGTTATGACCATTACGCGTAGAATTTCGAAATGAAACCTGCCCAACTTTTGCAAAGAAGCTGTAAGGAATGAGCCTGCCAGATTTCAGCCTTCTACCTACACGGGAAGTTGGAGAATTAGTGATGAGTCAGTGAGGGCTTTGCCTTTTATTAGTATAGATAAAAGCACACTTGTTTCGTTATACCTTTGCTAAAGTGTTTTTTATATTCCAGTAACCAGTTGAATGAAATCGAATCCGTCTCTGCCTTTCTCTCACACACTCATGCACACATTCATACATGAAAACGTCACTATTTGAAAACGCTATGTCATGAGGTACAGGAAAGATTGAAAACAAACACGTTCAAATGACGACAACTCTGTGTGTGTATGTTAGTAACAGAGGCAGAGAAATAGGTTTTTAAATCATTGTGAGCAACATGTAAATTAAATGCTTTTTTCCCTTTGGTTCTTGAATAAAAGTTCCTGTGTTTTTATTTGACATTTGTACTAAAGTCTTTACACATTGTATACTTCATGTCATTATTAGTATAACATGGAAACAGTTTCTGCTTTAGGTATGTAAATCAAATGCTTTTTTTTTTTTTTCTTTGGTTATATTCTTGAATAAAAGCGCACGTGTTTATTTGATATTTGGTCTAAAGTCTTCACACATTATACAGTTCACATCATTATTAGTATAACATTTACAAAACAAAAGATCCTGATGGAGAAGTGGAAGGGATTTAAGGTGGGCCTGGATTCCGAGTTTTTTTTTTTTTGTAGGCTTCAGGGATTCTAGTGTTAAAATGTTCAGCTAGCTTAACATTATCTTGCCTGTCCAGCTAGCTTAATTTGGCATCTGTACTTTGATCAGGACATATAATAAAATAAGAAATGATGCACTTAAACCTTTCTCAAAACAGGGTCAATGGAGCTGGGAAATAGAAGATAGGGGGAAAAGAAGCTGTAATTTAATTCTGACTTTGTTATAGCACAGCTTGAAAGTGTGAATTTGGATATACTGCACCCACACTTCCACAGAAAATGGACTATAACTCATGTCACATACAACTGCTAGCAATATTTGTGTGCTTTATCTTCATGTTAATTTTTCTGGTATTTACCCCAAGGAGTCCAACAGATTCAGTGTAGAGTGACAGTCACTTCTTGGATGTATGCAACCTCTGTTCTGAGTGTTGCAGAAGTAAAGCATAAGTTACATAAGCTCATTGGATGTTTTAGACAGATCATTTAGAGTATCTAAACAAAAAAAAAAAGTGAAATATGTTTCAGCATTTGAGTCTTAAAATATTTTATAGGACAAGGAATAAAATCGTTATTGTAATGAATAATCCTTATTTTATAATCTATTAGTTATCTAACTGCTCCTTAATTTGTCTTCGTTGGTATTGTGACTATGTTCATCAAAACAATAATTTATTCCTTACAGGAAGTAACTATCCATACAACACACAATTTTAAATCTAAAGTTGTCTATTCTTATCTAAACTCACTTTTTGATATTATTAAGCTGTCTATCACTGTATAATTTGAAGGGTGTCTTAACAAAATCTAAAAATCCTTAGATATGTCGCATCTCCCAGTTTTAAGCATCGTCTAGTTTATATTCTTGCTAATATTTATGGCCACCTCTCTGACATTTTCAGTCTGTGTGGGTTTTTGTTTTTTTTTTTTTTGTTTGTTTCCTCTACTCTTCTCCAGCTTCTGGATACAGTCATCTTTCTTATATTACTATAGCTTTAAGTATATCAAAACAAGAGTGTTTTACAACTGAGGACAATAGCAGAGCTAAATTAGTATTAACATATTGAAGCCATGCTTCTATTTCAGTTTAAGCTGGAAACCCTGGAATACTGTGTTATAATTTAAAAACGGATGTAATGTTAATAGCGTGCAAATATAGGTTTTTATTTATTAATTTATTTATTTTTTTCTCTCCACCAAGTATGATATTGAGGATGAAAGGAGTAGCATTACTCAAGGGGATAAACTACGTGCCTTGAAAAGCAAAAGACAAGCTAGAATTTCAGCAGGGTCATTAACGTAAGTATTTTCCGCCTTTCAGTAGTAGTTTGACATTTAGAGTACTTTTTTTTTTATAAAAGAGTTCTTTTAGATTGTCTTATGCAGTCTTCCACTGGATGATAAATACATGTATGATGGCAAACCTTTTTAAAAACTTTTCACTAAGAATTTTGATTTGACTTTGTCATTGGCTGTCAAGCTATCCCAGTCTCTTATTGTCTCTCTTTATTTGAAAAGTGACTAGGGTTGAAATAAATGCAGTTACTGTTGTGTAAAAGTAAAGCTGGCATACAATGCAATCTTAAGTATTTTGGTGTGCATAAAATGTATATATTTTTAAAAAATATACATTTTCTTATGAACAGTTTGATAAATTTCATAGATGCCAGTTTAAGGTTTTTTTATCACTTACATTTAATAACTCAACACATTCAGATGGTGTGTTACTATACAGTATATGTGACAGTCAAGTTGGTAAAGATGAACCTAGTGATTGAGGTTCCAAACCCCCCGATTTCATTTAGTGGATAGTCTTTGCTTGTGTTTGCATATAGTTTTATTGATTCTATCTTTGCTTGGTATAATAGCAAGACTCATGTAAATATTCTACCTCATGTATTGCATCAGTTGAGATTTTCAGTTTTTTGCCTGTGGTAAGAGATTCAGTAACTTGAATTTCTGTCTTTGAAATGTGTGCTTCAGTGTAGCGTACAGTTTCACTTGTAGTTTACTGTCTTGATAATAATGTGAATTATTTCTTAACTGCTATATCACTGGTATCTTTTTGTTATTGTTGCCAAGTTATCCTGTTTTTGTTACAGCTAAATTTTTATTAACTGTAGCATTTCAAATTTTTTATTTAGTATAGAGTTGCATCTGTCATGTTGGATGTGGCATTAAATGATTATTTTTTTAGTATGAACTTGTACATATACTTTTTAAGCTCCTTACAGACTATTATTGATAGAAATTTGACTTTTACCAAGGAGAATACTTTAAGAAATTTCAAAATTCCTTTTCATCATGATCTTTCCTTGATGTGCAGTAAGATGTAGAAATAAGCATGGCAAGTACTGACGCACATTGTTTCTGAATGAGTTAGCTTGATTTCCAAAATTCCTAGTACAAAGTTATTAGCATAATTTTACTGAAAATAGAAAACTAAGTTGTTTATTAGTTTTCCCACTTGAAATGGTATTAGGGTTAGGAAATGTACAATTTAGTAAAAATGTATGAGCTGTTCAATGACCCATGCAATTCGAGGATTGTCTGATTGTTAGCAATTGTCAGATAATGGTATTAATAAGAAAAATGGCCGAGGTCAATGCTTATGTAGCATTAGGAAAAGATGTGTGTTGTGGGTTTTTTTTTTTTTAGGTTGGCAAAGTAAAGTTACATATTGTTATAAACACAAATGGATTTTTTTTTGTACATCACTGCTGAAAATTGTACCAATCAAACATTAGTATTTTATTATTCAGTTTGGGAAATAAGAAACAGAAGTTAATGTTTGGATTAAGTTATACATTATATTGTTTAATACTGCATGTGCAGATTAAGATCAATCACCTTTCCACAAATGCTTCTTTTGTTAAAATACTGTCATGACTTTCAGACTACTTGTAGTTTACTGTTTTTTTATATATTTCTTAAAATCTCCTTGAGGCTTATTTATGTATTCATTTATTTATGAAAATTTAGTGCAGAATTTTTCAGCAGCAACAATTTTTTTTATTCAGTTAAGTTTACTTAGAAAAGTACAGGTATAAATAATTACATTTAAATCAAGAAGTTTCAGGTTGAAGAGTAAAGACTAGATTTTGCTGTTCAACCAGAAAGTTTTTTTTCACTGTTCATTATATACCTTATTATTCAAATTTAATATTGAAGGCTCTTATATTTCACTATTGAAGCTTCTTACCTATATAGCATATATTTGCAAATATTTAATCATCTTTGATTATTACGTTTTTTATGTCTGTATTTCATTTTGTGTGTTTTTGATAATCTAATTTTAGAGCTAAGTAGTCAGTTAAGTTTTTATCTTTTAAAATGAAGGGGGCTGGGAAGTAAAATGATGCTTTTACACATCTGCAAAATATGTTTGCTTACTCATACCATGGCAACACCTGTGACAGAAATGTGATGAAGACATTGAAAGTAATTTTATTACACAACAGGCAAGCAGCAATAAAATGTTGCAGTCTCTTCTGTGCTGTCTGGGCTTACTGTTGTCAGAAATTGAAAAGATAACTCAACTTTCTTCAGTGATGCCTGTGAGGAAAGTATATGTGTAAAATATAAATAATATTGTAAGGTAAGTGAATATGGCTTACTCTGTGTAAAAATGGGAGTTATCTTTATGATGCTAAAAATGCTCAGTGTTGGATAATGTTTTTTGTGTCCTATTCTAGCATATGAGCTTTCTTGTGTGTGAAGTGTGACTGAAAGTTGAAGTACTTGCTGATACTTGTAGATTTAACATATACAATAACGTTTTATTAAAGGAAGGGATCTAAGACAACTTGGATCCTTAATGCAAAAATAATTTCAGTAGAGCATCTGAAAAAAAAACAAGATTACAAAACATTTGTCTACTGCATTTTTGGTTTTCTTGGTGTTTTTAATACCTAGAACAAAAAACTATATTGTAAATTCATTCTTTTTTCTGCATGTTTTTGCTTAGTTTTTTGAAGAAAAAAATTAAATGACCTTTGAAATCAATAGAAACATAAGGAAATGCATAAAAACTAATCTATTGGGGGGTAAGAAAGAAAAAATGTATTATTTAAAAAATAAATCTCTGCTCTGATTTCAGATTTAGAATGCATTATGGGTTAGATTTTCCTGTAATAATTTTATCATATCTTGCCAGCTTTGGACTAAATCCCTCATCAGTTGCTTTTCTTGGAAAATAAGCAAGGGTTCATAGTTCCCGCTTACCTAGGCCTACCCTGCACATAAAAATAACATTGGTTTCCATATTCTTTCACCTGCCATAGGAGAGTAATTTACTCGTATTGCAAAACTCAACAGAATTTGAGTCTGTGAATGTTTTTCATATATACCTGTGTTGTTGCTGGTCAGTCTGTCATTGTCAGTAGGTCCAGATTAAAAAAAAACTGCAACTAAGCAGCTCTGCTCAACCAAACAATGGGGTGATTGGGCATGTTGGGATCCATGTAATTTGTTGTTTAAAGATAAATGTCTTTACAGTAAATTTTGTGAATTTAGTGCCTCCCGCTGTAGAAGCAAACAAGGCATGATTGTAAGTAAGGAACCACTTAAGAGTCCTCCTTTAAATATTTATGAACTTTTAAACCAGTAAACATCTGAGTAGTACCAACTGATGCTAGTCTGCTAGTCTGCTGCCAGTAATCATGAGGTGCCAATATTGTATTGTGGAAGATAGTTCAAAATATCTTCTTTGACAGGATAAGCATTATGCAGCAACTTTCAAGTATCTCATTCAGTGTACCTACAATAATTCTCAATCCTGTGAGTCTATTTTAATGGCATGGAGGCTGAAGCCTACTCTAACACTGCTGGGTGTGAGGTAGAAAGGAACTCTGGAAAGGAAGCTCACTCAGAAGCACACCCACACTAGCACTAACACTGGTCCAACTCAGAATCTTCAGTCAATCTAACCATCATCTATTTGAATGCAAAAACTGGACCTATTGCAGACAATGCATGTAGGCTAGAAAATGTCAAGAAAACTAAAGCAGTCTAGTAAGACCCGTGTATGCTCGACACACCTGCATCGCCAGCATAGTCCATTGTGGTGCATGTGACAAATTTCTCCTCTAGTCCTGGCACATGCACATTGCCTTGACCATTGCTTACCTCCAGAATTTTATAAGTGTGCCGCCTTGTGTGTGCACGCATTAACTGGACAAGAAAACGTGCGCTTATTGGTGAAACAGTTCTGTAAATTGTTTCTACCTACATTTACACAATCCAACATTAAAAATGATAGGTAACTGTCCATAAAATCAGAGAGAGAAATAACCCAGACCCTTGGCAAAGATGAAAGATTGTGTAGGCAGAAATTGGAATATCTGTGAGATTGATATTTAACTGCTTCTGTAAAGTGTTACACAATGCTTGAACTAAAAACAAACCAGAGGGTGCTTCCATTGTGCGCGGATGCATCTATAGTTGTCTGTGCTAGAACATAAGCTGGGTAAGTCTTCAAAGCATAAAATATGTCATATTACTTGTTTTTAATCGTTTACTACCATCTTTGTCTCAGCAGCCAGCCGCATGTACGTGATTTACTTGTGCAGTGATCATGTTATGTGTGTGTTTTTTCTCGCAACTTTTCTGCATCTTATTTAGTGCAATAAACTTGCCAAAAATGTATTTGTGGATTTTCACTTTTGTGGGCATCTTGTGCCTCTAACTTGGCAATATTTCCATTTACCTATTATTCTGAGAATGGAAGTGATTCCTCAGGTTTGCAGTCCAGATGAAGCAGTCTCAAGTTAGTCATGCCAGTTCAAGTTGGAATATCAATATAAGTCTATACGCACAAATAGGCTCATCCACAACTAAACTCCCAGCTTGCAGAAAGATAAGTACAAACATAAAGCTGTTAGCAAAATCATTCAATGTAAATAAAAGCAGGGACAAATTTCCTTTGTTCTACCTTAACAGTGTGTATGTGTGTGTGTGTGTGTGTGTACTTATTATTATTATTTATATATATATATATATATATATATATATATATATATATATATATATATATATATATATTGATAAGATTGTCCATTACTGTTGTGATACTCAAAATTTGCAGTTAGTGACCGCACAGATACTGATTAATTGCTATTTATAAAATGCCATTGATTTAACATAGGTTTATACCAATATGTTTATCCCTATAATGTACAGTTTAATTAAAGTACATCTAGCAACAACATTCACTCTGGATCACTTGACTGAAACTGCATTCTCAATGAGCAAAAAGGAAAAAAAAATCAATTACAAACCACCATATGGATTCTGAATATTCACAATTATAAAATGGCAAGACTGTATATTTCACACAATTCTTACTAAAACCTGTAAGGCTGGGTTTATACTTCACACAACGTGACATGTGCGCCTGCTAAATCTGGATGATTCCACTAGGTGGCACAGATATCATCACGGTGAAAAAACAACATTTGGATTCGCTGTGTTGTGAATTGCCGGAAACATCAATTAAATTTTTAGGACATCTTGCCATAATGTCTCTGAAAAGGATGGATGTTTAATGATTATATCCATCAATCCAGGGACCCGCCCATTCCAGCCAGCATCGGATGTGTGGCAGAAACAATCACAATTGTGATAAGCTGGTGGGGCATCAGCTTATCGCAAGGTGAATGCAAATGAACATACTAGCATTATTTTAGCATAATGAAATCCTCAAACATGCATGTCCTTGGAAGGAAACTGGAGCACACTATGGAAATCCTCCTGGAAAACCTGCAAACTCAAGGCAGGGAACACCAGGGACATGATTCCCTACTGTGAGGCAGCAGTGCCACTGCCCCCACATGGGAAATTATTGACAGCATTAATTGTTCAACCTCCTTAGCATTCTTTTTTTTGTGAAAAACATGGTAAAAAGTTTCATTTTTTGCCTTAAAAAATGAGATATTAAATCTCATGTTTCTACTGTAAAATATGCAAAACACAAAGTTCAAAGTCAGAAGTATAGAAAGTATAATGATACAAATTATAATAATGAACACAAGACACACCTATGTCGTTTCCCAAGCTATGCTCCGCACTAATGCTGTTGCCACTTTTACAGACTGAGTAATCCTAGGGTCTAACGCTTATGCAAGATGCGTCTATACAGTTGCCCGGGTGATGCTTGGGACTAATGTTTTTTGCACTGTTTTTACAGCCCAAGTGACGCTTGGGTCTCATGCTAAGAAGGTCAAATGAAGTTAATGATTCATCTGTAAAATGTAACATGATTTAATACACATTTAATCAGGAAAGCCCTATCAAGTATAAAGCTAAGGATTCTATATGGGCAGAGAACTGGAATATCATAAAGTGTTCTATGTGGCAATCACTGCCTATTGCTGCTGTCAGTGATGGAGGAAGCCCCAGAAGCACATAGCGATTTAACAGCAGGCTTGGTTTTAAGATGATATTTAAGACATTCTACTTTAATGACAAAATAAACTATGAGATTAATTTGAAATTTGCACTTTAATCATAAAACTGACCTTTCCCCCATCACTGAGTTCTTAACTTTTTTTTTTTTTTCACTTTGTGGCTCAAATACACATCCCTACATTCTGATGCTGTTGAGAAATTGCAAAAAAAAAAAAGGCTGTACTAAAGATGGTATGTGAGACCTGTATGCATCGTTATGATGGGGAATATGCGACACTTGTATTGTGAGAAATAGATTTAGAAAAGCACCACAAATACATTTCTGTGTCAGCATTTAAGTTTGATTTTGTTTCACCACATCAAACGATGCATCGAAGCACACACATTGATCTGGTAGGATCTGCAAAATGGCATGCTGTTACATGTTGATAGTAAACAAAGACTCTGACATCACACTCCAACATGAATACACTGTGCCCCCCAATTTTTTGCTGGTTCTGCAAATCGCACATGCGTCCAGTAAATGCATGGAACGCATGGCAGCGATGATGCATGTGCATACGTGTTATGACCGTGAAGAATAAACCAGCCCTTAAACTTGACAGGCTTTCATCTCATTTAATCCTCCATAATTTTTTTTTTTTTAATAAACCTAAGCCTTATAAAGAGGGAGGCACTGCTAGGTCTTTCAGGGGCACAGGCATACTTTATTTTCCCTACCAAATAGTTATGCCCAGCCCATCAGGACATCTGTTAGTTTCCTTGGTTCCTTTTGCTTCTGCTGCAACATACAAAAGTATGGTAGAAAAATGAAGACTAAAATAGGTAAGGGGAAAGCAACCTACTGAGTCAGTTTTCTGGAACTGCATATAAGACCATTCCACATAAAATGATTAGTGGTTAAAATCATAGTGTGTAGTGTTTTTGCCAGCTATCTCGGAGCCAAGAATTGCAACTGATGTAAGGTTCATCAAAGTTCAATTATTAAACTTTACAGGTGAGTTGGTGATGGAAAATAATATACCATACATTGTGAACTGTATTGCTTCTACAACACAGGTTTAGTTTTGTGCCTTATAGTCTTTACACCAGTCTGTATTTCTTGTATTAAATGTACATTTATAAAAATCATATGCAGCAAAGCAGTTAGCTTAGGTCTGCTTTTCCCACTTTTCGTTTGCTTTATTCCCTCTTCATCTTTCTTTCCTCCCACTTTCTAGATGGCTGATTGCAGTGTTGGTCTCTACAGTGTGTAGCATTGTCATCTGGTGGATTGTTTGTGGCTTCCTTTCTCCCATCCTGCTTATCTGTATAGATAGGTTAGGAACATAGTAAGCAGCAGAGGATTCCAAAAGTAGCAGTGTAAGTGTGCTGTTTACTTTCCTTTTAAAGTAATTGTTGAAGCAAATCAAATTTTTTGTTTGGTTAGTCCCTGTGCTTGATGATAACTGTTAGACTAAGTTCATTACATAAACACAGAGCATCCACTTTAGTTTTTGATTATAGATTTAACGTTTCTTTACAATCGTTCTTTTCTTATTTTGTTGCAAGAGCTGGGAATGAAAGAAACTTGTGTTTTACTGTTGTAAAATTCACCCTATGAGGACTTGTATTACTTTTAATTTTTTATAAAGAATTTGCATGATTTACCAAATCTCTTTTGCTTAAATTTAATTAGACACACATCACATATTTGTCTTCACCTAGCAATTTAGCTCCACACAGATTTTCTTTACCAATGTTTATTGTCTTAGGTGTCCATTATAGATAAAATGCACCCTTGCCATATCATCTACCAACACATACATCTGCATCTTATTTTGGCCAGTCAGTTGGCCTCATACCTTTCACACCAGCATGTTTTTCCTCACTGTGTAATTTACCTCTTTTAATAACAACTGTTGCTTTTTTTTAATCTTGATTAATGTTTCCACCTTTTTTTTTTTCTCCTTGTAACTCATTAACTTCATCCCAATCACAGGTGTTATACTTACACAGCTTGTGTAAACATTTCCTTTTAAGTGCTAAGGCTATGGCAAGTGTGGAAGTTGTTTCAGGAGCTGTCTCCCACTCTGCTACCTGTAACCATTATTCAGCATGCATCAGAAAAAACAAAAGCTCCATACTTTTGGATTGCCTATCTAGGACTTTGCTTGCTATATCAGCATTTGACTTCACTTTAGCTCACATTTGACAAGAAGATGCACTTGACACCTGCAACCCATCCATCAGGCTGCACCTTTATAAGAACATTTTCAACATCCTTATATTTCACTGTATTCTCTTTTGAAACTGCTTTGCTGTCAGCCATTCAAATTCAGGACCTTTAATTGTCTTGGCATTTTAGATGTCACTCTGGTTGCCCCTCTGGCTTTATTTGCCATCATCATCTTCAGTGTGTTTCTGCAAACTTCTTTCAAATGCTTGTCTTTGTTGCTCTGTTTAGCGACCTTTCAATGTATATCCAAATGTTCTCTGTTCCATTATTACCTAGGACAATCTTAATTTCTAAATTTTTGACAGCTGTTCATGCCCGTGTTTTTTTTTTTTTTTAAAATGCATCTCCTCTTAAACAGATTCATCCTCTCTCTTAATATTTTTCCACAGTAGTGTTTGTTGTGCCAACAGTCCACTACCACTTTTTGGCTGCCAGCTGAACCATGTTTTTGTAATTTTGTCTTTCATACTTGAGCATCTGCTTTCTCCTAATCTTCATCTTCCATGATCATCTGCTGATAATCCCTTTTTATAGGGTTTGCCTTCACATGGTGTCATGGTATATTTTGTCCTTTATAATTTGTCTGCTTATAGTGTTTCTAAACTGTCACATTCAAATCCTGTTGACTGCCTTCCTCTTAAACAGGGGGTTGCACATTATTATTGCTTAAATACATTCTCTGTTAACCTTTCATTTACAGACGTTGAAGTCATTTTGAACTGTTTTTACACATTAACATTTGTTCCCAAATCACCATTAACATTACCACCCAGTACAAGGTTTTACCCTGATGCAGCACACATTGTCAGTAATGTGAGATATATGCTTATCATGGACTTCCCTATAACTTTTTTTTTTTTTCTTTTCAAAACTACAAAATGCTCTCTCATTGTCTTCACATTAACCCACTCTGTCAACTTGTTTCCCTACTTGGGTTAAGTCATAAGGTTATAAATCAATAGGTAAATGTAAATTAATTTCTTAAATGTTTCTCTGGGCAAGTGTTTTAGCTAGTAATCTTACTCCTAAATAAAGAAGGTAGAGAAGTTGGTATCTGATAAAGCATCCAGAACCTAGCATTGAAGAAATGTTAGCTTGGCTCTAGAGGTTTTTTATTATTTATTTTTTGGGGTCGATAATGATCACTGATATCATATTACTGGATCAGCTATAAAAAAAAATTGGACTTGTTTTCCCATAATCCTGAAAACATCAGACTTGTGTCACATAAAGGCACAAAATCTGCCTGGTAATTTTGAATGTAGTCTTAGTTCCTGCATAACCAGATGCAGAGAAGTCAAATGTTCTATATTAAAGACTAAACTTAGACATTTTTATAAGTAAAGTTGGGGACCACTGGTTTCTTGTGTTCATTTCTTATAAGCAAATCGAAATTTTGTTCATTGACCATGGAAACACAAAAGTGAATAAAAATTCACTTGAAAGACATCCATTTTTAAGTTAATAAAATATGTAGGGAAAATATTTATCTGTAAAGTATATGGCAGTAATGAAAATAAAATACTTCTCATAATTACAAGCTATCATATTGTTTAATTTTCTCTGTTATGTTCTTACCTAAAACAAAGCTTAATTTAAAACAAAAAAAAGTAGTTTGCACCATTTGCCAAAAAAGAAAATACATATATTCTCACACATTGATTCAGTTGGTAGATATTGGCAGTTAAACACTGCTTAAATGTATGCTCTTATAGATTGTAACCATTTTAAATTATTAACTGCACATTTACTATATTTATACATGCTTTTTGCCCCCCCCCCATGTACTTTCTAGATATTCCTAATTCTTCAAGCGTAATTATAAATATGGATTATTATTTTAATTATGCAGTACTTGTTTCTTTCCAAAATGTATACTGTATGACACAGAAACCAACAATAACCAAAGTGTAAACCTTTAAAAAAGCTGTAAATCTGTAAAATGTTCATAATATTTCTCAAGAAGATAAAAGGTTAACATACTTGTCTTTTGTAGTAAAAATCAGACAATTTACATTGGCACCCGATACATGTATTGAAAGGGATTAGACAGTTTGCTGCAATTAAAACTTTAAGCATATTCTAACAAAAGAAAATATGAAACCCTTTATTGTTTCAGTTAGGCCCCCACCCCCAAAACACCAAAAAGGGAATAGATTTACTGGTGATGCTAACATTCTTTCTGAGTGGATATTCTGTATTTATTCCAGCGAAGTGGTGGTGGTGTTGTTTTTGTTAATCTGCAGCATAGTCTTGTTACTGCTTTAATTGCTGTGTACATTAATTCATATATTGGTAATGCTTTATACTGTGCAACCCACCTTAACAAAACAGCAAGAGTTCCTTTAAATATTTCGTTTATTACTTATAGATCTTTCTGCTGCACCCAATATAAAGTTGAAACTATTGATTTGTTTTACAGATTTGTAAAGGTTCTTTAATGAAAGTAACTAAAATTATTAAGTGTTAGAGCAGATATGAACAGTGAATGGACAACCAGTTTGCTCCCTCAGGTTTAATGAATGCTTTTTTAGCTCAGCATTCTAATAATGTGGTAAGTTTTGAAATTTCCAGAGTTGTTGCAATTTAACGAATTTGAATCTTCTGAATGTGTAATAAGGATCTTCAGTGATATTTAGTTTTTTCCTATTCTTCAAAATTAGCTGTATTTAAAGGTAATTTTTTTTATAGTACTCGGTCAAATCTTTTTTCCACAGTAAGGCAATGAATGTATGTAGGTATCTATTTTTTTAGGGTTGTGTGTGTGTGTGTGTGTGTGTGTGTGTGTGTGTGTGTGTGTATGTCAGTGGTGGTCTGTTTGCAGATGATTAACAAAAAACTAATATCATGGCAGATTTTTGCTATAAATACTGTATGCAGTAGTCTACATGCTATCATATTATTAACTGATATAGTGCATAAGAAGAATAATTTTGTATATAAAATAATTTAATAAAATCTTTTTATGTAATGAATGAAATAATACAAAAACATTCAATTAATAAAATCCTTGTTTATATTTGATACCCCTAAATCATTTTGTTGAAAAAAGCTTCCTTGCTGGCAAGTGCAAAACCAGGGTGGTAAGTGGTGGGGTAAGTTTAACAATTAACTTCCCCAGAATAGAATGAGCCTTACCAAACTGGCAGCATATGTTACTGTGTAATCATAAATAGTTATGTTGGTTACTTTTAATAACTGTGATGCAGTCTAACAAAGAAGCTATGATTTCTCTAAGTTGTGTGCATGCTGCAACCCAATTGCTTTCTGAATATGTGCATTACTTCATCCATTTCTTATCTGCACCCAAGCCAAAAATGTAAATGTAATTCTCATGAGCCAAAAAAAACGTTTTGTTACACTTGCTTTCCCATGATTTAACTTGGTACAAAATATTGCAGTTTGGCTGTATGTCACACATATTATAATGTGATTTACTAATATATGACTTTTTTGACAATTTTGCTAAGAATAATTATCTATTATGTATTTGTAGTTAATAACATGTCTTGGAGTGTGTAATTTTAAGCATAACATAATTACAAAAACACTTGATCCTGGTTTCCAAATACTTTGAACCAAATTCTAGCAAGAATAAAGCTGCTTTTGTTAAACACAAGCAGTGAAATTCAATTTAATGCACCTGCAATCATCTGCAATGATACACAGATTTACAAGACGATTTATAAGGGTAAATTGTGTAGAAATCTGCATTATCCAGGTTTTTAAAATAAGTTTTTTTTTTGCTATATGCATTTTCGTATTTTTTGGCATATGTGTATTTTCTTAAATCTAAGCAATGTTTTTGTAAACCTGAACCCCTGGTGTGGAATTTTTTACTTGTGGCGTCTTATGCTTTATACGTGTGCTGCTCTCCCCCAGCACACCCTATTGAAACTGTTATGCAGCCTCTGTCTCTCTTTGATGTGCTTCACAGCCATCCCAATTGGTAGTTGACCAAGTAATGGTGCTTCGTGGAGCTTGCTGCTTCAAGAAAGACCCCAACCTCAGTCATCAATTATGTATCTAGCTTTGTGAGGCTTCACAGGGACAACCGACCGCAGCAAACTAAACACCACCAAAACCCCCACACGTTGTGTGTCGCAACGTTGTGGTTCTTGGTGCTTCATGAGGGACCAGACTCCATTTCAGAATTAATAAGTCCATTTGAAATCTGCGCTTTGGTTGTTCACATCCTCTTGGCAGGAAAAAAATGAATTGGAGGCAAAATAGATGGTGTCTTATTGGGGCACCAAAACTTTAGGATTTTGGAGCATTTTCAATTTTGAAATTATTGATTTGAGATACTTAACCTGAATTGATTAATCTTTGA
The DNA here is from genome assembly GCF_016835505.1 of Polypterus senegalus. Lineage (NCBI taxonomy): Eukaryota > Metazoa > Chordata > Cladistia > Polypteriformes > Polypteridae > Polypterus > Polypterus senegalus. The sequence goes on along the minus strand of NC_053160.1, from coordinate 71,154,034 downwards.
CTCCGTTCATGGGAAATTGGTACAGTAAATCGATGAATAGAATATACTTTTTTTTCTCATTGCAACAGTATGTTCAAGATTTTGGGAGACTATATTTTGTCAGTGTCTTATAATAATGAAATGAGGTTTGATAAGTAGGGCTTGGCAATATGGACTTAAATGGATATTGTGATTATTTTAAACCAAAATGTGATATTTTGTATTTCGATGTGTTCTCAGAACACCTTGAATGTTAAAGATCAGCACCACAGACATGTATATTCAAATAAAAAAAAAAAAACCTGGTATATTTTCTCACAATGATATGAAATATTATCAAAGAAATCTCTCTCTCTCTCTCTCTGTATATATATATATATATATATATATATATATATATATATATATATATATATATATATATATATATATATATATATATATATATATATATATATATATATGTTCCAGCATCACTTTTGAATGTTTGGAGCGATTTTTCATGTTACTTGGTACACGTTTCTCATTGATCGACTAAAAATATTGTAGGGTGGAATCAACCCTAACCCACCCCCTTCTGGGTATGGTGGGGGTGATCTTGTATGCATGTTCTCATCCAGTTGACACTCGGAACGACTACCAGAGTGCGAACTGGAGGTGACTGCCAGCATTCTTTGTTTGAACACCACCTCACCACTGTTGCTTTTGAAATTAAATATAGTTGGCTGGTACTGAGCGTCAACTGGATGATAACATACATGTAAGACAAACACATTAGTGAGTCTTCATTGTTTGTTAATTTATTTTAATTTTTAAAGTTGTTTTTTCTCAAACAATTTAAAAAAAAAAAAAACACTTTCCTCCTGGGTAATGCTGGGTGTTTCATTGTTTTTATTGACTTTTACTTTTTTTTTTTTTTTTTTATTACTAAATGTCATATCGAAACTTCAATACATTGCCCAGCTCTAGGATAAACTACAAGCACTGATTACTTTTAAAAGACAATAACTACATTGGCTAAGTGTAACAAAAGTTGTTTTTTTTTTTTTTTAATATTTGTATAAATCGGTATTTAGAGTTATACTTCCAGCGCTGTCAAATGATTTACTGATAATTCAAACCCGTCTCTGTTACTGATATTATACTCACTAAATAAACCTCTGTCAGGCATATTGGCACATTAAAATTATTATGCAATGTACAAATTGCATTTTGACCTTCATATTGTTCATTCTGCTTGATAGATCAGAAGAAAATAAAATCCATACAAGATCTTCTTCACAGTCATTTAGGTATGTAATTTAAATTATTCATAATTATTTCATACTTGATTCCAAAATGTTACTTGCTTGTCTTTTAATGTTCACAGAGAGGTTTAGTTTGACATGCTCTGTATTGCTTTAGGTTAACCTGCTTGTATTGATTTTTAACAAATACTGCCTACGAACTTTATTTTTCGCTGACCTCTTTGCCTTTTCTTGACAAGTTTGATCCTCCTGTAACGTGCAGTCATGTAGTCTTTTTCTGCATTACCTACCCTTTTCAAGCTGCTCATTTGTCATGTTCTCTCATCACTTGACTTGAACCTTGATCCAGCAATTATGTTTGTATCATAAATTCTTGGCTATGGTAATTATGGCATTCATTACTGATAGCAGTCATCCTAATTAGCAGAGTAGCATCTTGTAGGAAAATTTCCTGAAGTATAGCTATTCAGTTTTACATTCTTCATATCTTTAAATTATTTGATTCTCTTCAATAATACAGCTTGTCTCATATTAAGCATTTGTACTAGGCAAATCAAAGTAGTTTTCCTATATTGTTTGCATTTTTCTTTTCTTTTTTTTTTTTTTTTTTTTTTTTACATGGTCCTCTGGCCGCAGAATGATTTTGTTATTGATACTGCCAAATAATTTTGAGACCAATTGAATTGCTGTGACCACACACCATTAAGCTTCTTATTTTGAATATTTGTGCTGTCTTGAGCGGTGAACCTATGGTCTCTTGCTAAGAGGGAAACGCTTTGCGACATGAGTTAAATGGAGCTCTACATCAATCAGCCATGCAGAGACTGTCTTATGACCACTGTGAGTGGCGCACTTCCCTGGTGAACTCTTGATCTTGATCTCTCTCTCCCCCTCTGTGTCAGCTCCCACCACAGAGTTTTTAGTTGAGATAGCAACAGTCCACATTGCCTTAGATAATCAGGGTTCAACTGTAGTTTTTCTAGTACTTCTTTACAATAGAGTATCGTATGAGTACAAAATCATACAACTGTTTTGGCAGTATTAAACAACCCTCCTAAATTACGATACTCTTATTTTAAAGTAGTAGAAGAAAAAATACAGTTGAACCCTGATTGTCTAAGGCATTGTGGACTGTTGCTATCTCAGCTGAAAACTCTGTTTGGATGGCCCCTTTAATAGCGATGCTTCACAGAGGTGGTGGGAGCTGACATAGAGGGAGAGAGAGATCAAGATCAGTTGATTTCACCAGGGAAATGCACCACTTACAGTGGTCATAAGACAGTCTCTGCATGGCTGACTGATGTAGACCTCCATTTAACTTGTGTTGCAAAGCACTTTCCTCTTAGCAAGAGACCACAGGTTCACGGCTCAAAACAGCACAAATATTCAAAATGAGAAGCTTTATGGTGCATGTGTACAGAAATTCAATTGGCGATAAGGGTGGGATTTGCACTGTGGACAGGTGGAGCGAAGTGGGGTTGCTTCAAAGAGAATGTGGGGGCTGACAGAGAGAGATCTGCTGATATCACCAGGGAAGCGTACCACTTACAGTAGTAAGAGACAGACTCTTTGCAACTGACATATAGAGCTCTCTGTTTAGCTCATACAGCAAAGCGTTTGCCTCTGAGTCAGACAATGCAAGTTTGTGCCTCCCAATGGCAGTTCACCACACCATTTTGAAATGTGTAAACATAAAAATGTTAAGTGAACGAAACGGTACAGCATGTGTAAATGGTCAACACTGGCGACACACCCCTCCCTTGACTATAGCTAAGATGCCACAGTCTCAAGTTCCCACAGTCCCTAGCTCCTCGACCGCTCACTCTGTCTGTACAGTCAACTGTAAAAGTACAGGTTGTACTCAAATAATGAGGAAACTCAGGAAATCTGGGCACAGCTAATTGATGTTAAAATGTATAAAACTGACACAATACTGAAATCTGGCCATCATCGTAAACCTTGTTGCTCAACAAGGACTATGCTTTTAGTCCTTTCATCAAGATGTTCATTGATTTATCAGTTTGTAAAGCATTCCACAGAAGGGCCTTTAAAGAGGAATGGTAAACAAAACATTCTGTTTTGAGAGTCCCGATAATTGTCTCCAAAGTATTTGCAAAATTTCACAGACAGAATTCTGCAGATGCAGTGAGTTTGAGACTAAATTGGAACTTTTGGCCTGGATTGTTAAGTGGTATAGCACACACTGATCAAACCTAACGGATCAGCCGTGTCATACTGTCCACTTCAAAAAGTATAATGGTAGTAACAACGTGTTATTGGGATACTTTTCAGCAACAGGATATGACTATGTTGTCATGTTTATGGGAAATGTGAATGAATTCAATTTTTTTGGTTTGCAGAAAAATAGTGTGATACTTTGTAATGTTTTGTGTGTGCAGGTGTTATATATATATTTAATTTGTACTATCGCTAAGCTAATTTTATTAATATTTTAAATCAACAGAATTATTTTGCAAAGCAGTAAATCTACATTTTCCACTGGTATGGGTAAAAGAACAAGGTTCAGCAATGGCCTCAGCAACGACAGGTGAGTTGACATCTGCTACATTCCCAAGATCACAAAACAGAAGCACAGTGAAATGCATATTCATTTTTATATTTAAAATTTTGCCAAGGATCCCTTCTATTTTGGAATCAGTTGCCTTATTTATCAAAATATCAGAGCTGACTAATCATTGCATCACCTGAACTTCATGGTTATCAGGCAGCAGATAGGAAATTGGAACATACATTACACTGCTAGTCAAAAAGTAATGGTATTTTGATTAAATATGCATCAATTTCTATCAAAAACATGAAAATTTTCAGGTGATGTCACACTTTTCACCAGTAATGTAAGTACACTATGTATCTAAGTACATGTTGTATTTTACATATTCCCATGTCCTTTTTTGTTATTCTTATTTCACTTTTTTATATGTTTCTCTTAATTTTGCTAGTGCTGATTTTGAAAGATGTCTTCCAACTGGTCAGAGGATAATTTAAGCCTTCATTTAACAGATTTGTTGTTCACTGGATCAGCCCTAAATGACTATAGTCCACTGGTATATATCCTATTTTCACATTTGCTGGTGCCAGGCATTTTGACACTGGTAAAAGTCCCCTCTCTTTCACAGAAAGCCTTAATTTCACAAAATGAAAACTTGTTTTGGTCAATACATGAATATGAGATAAGCTGTTGTATACTTTCTGTGTGTGACTCCTGCTTCTTGGAGACAGACCTGTTTACATAGTCTGATGAAAGATCCGGTTAACTGTAAAATCTTTCTTTGTCCCTGTTTGTAAAAAAATCATGATCACAATCTTCTATTCCAGAATAGGCAAGACAAAATGGGAAAAGCATATTTTCCATGGAAGAAGCAATTAGGAATATACCAAAAGAGAAAAGGCTACAGATATAAACTTATGTTTTGTATCTCCTGTCAGCTGTTAGGAGCACAGAAAGTATAACTTTTTTTGAGGTTCTGCCAACCTACTCTGACCGACAAATACATATTTATTTTCTATTTAGCTATAAGGTATAATCCCTGCATACCTTCATACAAGCCAAGATTTCAACAAAAGTTTCTTGCTAATTTTCAATCACATTTTAAATAGACTTTCTGGTGTTTATTTTGTATATTTATGAATTAACATTTACGTGCAAGTAATATTCTGATGTTTTACAGTAATTGAATTGGAGGTGATGCTCCTTTAACAGCACATTAAGAACATTCCCAGCTGAAAACTTTTTTTTCTTCTTACGGGAATTTTAAAATATACTTTTATTTACTCCAAAAATGCATACACATTGTTGATTTTAATAACATTTAATTATGGTGATATTTGTTCAATGTAGTTTTTCATCCTTTAGAATGTAGTATGCAATATTCTGTATTACATTTCTAAGTGAAATCCACTCGTGTTTTGTTTTGCAATGGCACTGAATTAGTAGTTTCTCCCTTACCTTAAACTTGTAGTGTTATTCCGCTAAAGGCAACGTATGAAACATATGGAAGACTAACTGACAAATGTATATAAAAATATCAAAATCTTTCACATATACATATTTTTTTTAATATTTGACCCACTTATTTTACTATGCTCCAAGAAAATGAATATATAGTTGAACTTGGATTGATCTAATGTTTGTGACTATTACCTTTATAATAATCAGTACGTGAGAAGATGCATTTTTAAGATATAAAACCATGTGTTCAATACCTTTTATACAGAAAAACACATCTCCACATTAAATTCTTATTAAAAGTATATGAAAGGTGTGATCTCTCCTTATCTGCGAGTTCACTACACAAGCAGACACTTATAAATGTGACTAAAGCTGATCTTTTTTTTTTAGAGAACATACCCATTCATAGTTACATTTGGTGAAAAATGGTTCTCATATATGGAAATTTAAAAGTAAAGTGCTGTTTCAAAATTTATGAGCCCCTATTGTGTGTTTTGTGTAGTTGTCTGTGTGTTTTTGCATGTTTTATTCTCTCTCTAATCCTTAGCTGGGTATAGCACAGGGTTTCCTCAGGAGCTCATACACTGCTGTAGGTGCCACTGGATTTCGGAATATACGTATAACGCCTTCCCATGCTATTCGGCCCATGGCTATGGCTTTGGCATCATTGAGGCCGAGTCGCTGTTTTCTCAGATCCTCTTCAATTTGTGTGGACCACATCTTTTTAGGTGCCACGCTTTGAACCTTCCAGTCCTCAGGGTGTTTCTGTCAGAGTAGCTTGTGTAGTATCCAGCAGGTGTTAATTCTGCATATAAGGCCGAACCATCTAAACCTTTTCAATTGTATTGCCTCTTCAACTGTTGGTTGGTGGTTGCAGCTTGTCCGTATGATTTCACTTCGAAGACGGTCATGGAAGGAGACACCTAGGATCTGCCACAGACATCGTGTTTGGAAGACCTCAAGCTTGTTCATGTCTTGTTTGAGCAGTGTCCACATTTTGGATCCTTAGAGGAGAATTGGCAGGATTAGTGTTTGGAAGAGGTGGATCTTAGTCTTGAGGGAGATGTTGGGCTTCCTCCGTAGACACAACTTGAGTGAGGCGAACGTCGTTGCCTGGCTGATCCGGCTATGGATTTCAGTGATGGATGCCACTTTCTTCCCTTGGATCAGTGTCCCCCAAATACTTGAATTTTTGTACTTGTTCAATTTGGACCCCATCGAGGTGAATGTTGGCCTGCAGTTCATCCATTGTCAGAGCTTTGGTCTTATATGCATTGATCTTTAGGCCGTACGACTGGGTGGTATGGGTGATATCGTGGAGGATATCAGTGGCCTCCTCATTGGTAACTGTGAATATGGCGCTGTAATCTGAGAACATCAAATCAGTCACAAAGTTGTACTTATTGTACTGCACCCTACACCTGCATTTAAATGCTTTTCTTATAATGGTGTTGATCACAGTGTTGAAGAGCGAGGAAAACTCGACATCCCCTTGGTGGACTCCAGTTTGGTTGGAGAATTCCTCCGATAGCTCATTTAGAACCCACACAGAGCTGGTTGAGCCATATTATAAAGTTTGGAGGAGTCTGATGATCTTATGAGGGATACACTTGGCCTTCAATGGCCTCCTGTTTTATTAGATATTTGCTGTGATTTTGCATATTTTGTAGAGCATTTGATGTATGTAATCAACAAAGAAATTAACAAGAATTAGTTAGTGAGGTAAGTATAAAAAGATGTCACAACAATTAGACACTCAATTAATCTGTGAAAGAGCCAGGTACTAGAAGGTGCTCTACTCAGTTAAGGTAAAAGGCGGAGTTAGTTTGATTTTGCACACACAAACAAATTAGCTACACCATGCTGCAATTTTAAAACAGACCTCTGCTTTGTCAACCTTAACAGTTCCAAATTCTCATCAGTCTGGAAATTAGTATAAAAATATAGTAAAACATTGTGGAATTCATTAATCTACTGCAACATAAACTAGAATATTTTAAGACTATTTTGACAGTATGCTAGTGAAGGTCATCTTAAAAACTATAATGTCCAAAAGAACCCTAACATCATATCCAGGTATATTCAGAGTTACTTTCACTAATGTGTTGTTGAGGCAACGTAAATATTAATATCATTCAGCCAAGAATCTTTTGCTCTTATTAAATATTGCAAAGGAATATTTTGGATTACCTTGTGGATATTTGGAAGAATGTTCTGAGGAAGGTTCAAGTTCAAAAGTTATTTTGTTGTAGCCAAAAAGTCGAAAGCCAATATTGTTAATTAGACTGTTGGTTGAAAGATTATATTTATTTAACAATTATTTGTTTGTCATATTTCATGTCTATCTCTAACAATCTTTATGAAGACAGTCCTGTTTAAAGATATACCTGTGATCGTTGATAATACAGTTAAGGGCTTCCATAGGAACCAGCAGCACCACAAAATTAAACAAGTAAAAGTATGCTTTGTTTAACTTTTCTTACAGATGTTTTCAGATGGCTAAACATTTATTAGGAGTATCTTGAATAATATTTTAATTAACTATTGTTTTCCTTGTACAACAGCCAGTTGTTAAACCACAGACTAGCAAAGTCTCTAGGCAACTTGCATGCATTGGCTAAAGACCAGGAATCAACCAAGAATGAGGCAAAATATGGCAGTAAACATTTATCCAATTCAGCCAACCAGAGGAGCATCCTAAACAAAGTAAACTACACCTCACTGAGATCTGCCACAGAGAACCTTCCAAACATCTCTCGGCCTTTTCAGTTTTTAAGCCGCTCTTTCCCTGTAAGTATTTTATCATTTACAGTAAAGGGTTTCACTGTCATTTTTTTTTTATTATACCAAATACTTAGTTTTTTCTTGTATAATTTCGTATTTTTTCCAGGTGTGGTCTGTGAAACTTTTAGATTTTGATCTGACAAATATCTAACAGCACAGTAACACAACTTAAATTTAAAAACTACTAATGAACTAGTGAACCTGCTAATTCTACATGATGCTCATCATTAATTTGAGTTAGAAAAATCCCCAAAGTAACCATTACTCTGAATAAATTTCACATAAATTTTAAAGTTGATACATCTGCTATAAAGATTTATAAAGTTTTACATTTTCACTTAGTTTAGGTTTCACTTCTGTTTCTATTTATATTCTATATAATATTTGTCATGTATTAGGAACTATCTTGGGTTGGGTGGAAGATTTATAGTAAGGGATGTAAACATGTTTAAAGTATGCATTAGCGATGATACAAGATTAGATGCACTTACTGTAGCTGTTGAAGTTTGAACATCACAAAAAGGCTAAGGGCATTTCAATAATACGTAATAATATAGGACTCATTACATTAATTGTGCTCTGGGTATGAGTAAACAAAAATCTTAAAGTATTATCAAAAAATGTGATCTGCGATTTAGAAGAATTCCTCATTTCTTCACTTTTATACAGAACTGCATCTGTTTTGCCGTTTAGCCTTGTTCAAACTAAGCTGCTTACACATAAGTGAGAACACAGTAGCTGTAGGCCATCTGTGTCCATACTCCATGTGCATTGTTGAACATTTGCATTACTTGCATCAATTTACAGAAGATTTTAACAAGGAATGTCTACTGAATTTTAACTTCCAGAATATTACTAAAATAAGTAAGTAAAATTTTAAAACACAAGCTAATACAAGAGTGATTTCCTAAGCAAGAAATACATGGTTAAATCAGAAAAAATAACTTTTTTTGTTTGCCAAACTTCATGTTTTAGCCTATAGAAATCTTCAACAAGCTACTGCTTAAAAAGGATGCATGAAACAGCTGGTGACTCTTAACTTTTCTCTGTCTAAATGCTGGTTTAAAAGTGCAATTTCAGTGGATAATGCCTATTAATTCCCCCTCAGGGAATGTGGACATAGTCTTCTCAAAGTTTTTACCAGTGGTTAGGGGTACCCTACGAATAGTATGTGGTACATACTGTTTACAAGTGGTTTGGCCATATTTCTTGTATGAACTCTTCGTGTATTTACAATACACCAACTTGCACATTTTTCCACATCCAATATCAGTACTGCTTGCTTTGAAATTCAAATGTGAACAGTGTCTTTATCACACTCTGATGCCCTTACTTTGCTTAATGTTACTGACTATAGATTCAAACATACATTTTATTTGCTGCCTTTTATTGAAGATAGTTTAATGTAAACTCAGTATATACATTTTTGTTTAGACCTTTTGATATTAATTTGTCTGTATGGGCCATGACCGTCACCAGGAAAAGTGGTTTAGAAGATAACATTAGATATTTCTGTATGGTGCCATCAAGAAAAACAATGCAGCATCACAACGATGGACGAGGCTGCATTCATTTTAGCTGTATCGCCTCAGGCCAAAAAGCTCCAGTGTAAATACACAAAAAAGTGTAATTTGAACTGTTCTCTCTGAAAGGTTTCACATCCTGTAATGTGAAAATTAAAGGATTATTTCAGAATTCTTACGCTCGGATAATGACAGCAGTGTTCCAACCAAGAAGTGAAACATGAAAAATACTGTCGGGCTGGACAAATTTTAAATGCATGTGGTAGTCTTCTGGGCTACCAGCTTTGTAAACCTGGTAGTCCAGGTACACGTTCTGGTAGTCCATCATAATATATTGGGTGGAGGTTTACCTCCAACTTTTTATAGCAATGTTTATTTGTAAAGTTTTGTTGTACACAGCTCTCTTCTACCACAATATAAAGACAACCTGCATTTTGGAAGATAATATTTTACTAAATAGGTGATTTTTTAAAGGATTATGACACGTTTATTTGTGGTCTTTTTTTCGAATGTGCACAAATATTTCATCAAAAATAAATTGAATTACTGCATTAATATTATCATATTTTGTTTTTAGACCCCACCAATTAGTTTCTTTGTTATTAACATCATCAGTTTGACCTTCAGGATTATTCTGAGGTGCAATATGTCCTTTACAGTGTAGTACACCATTAGTTGACCACAGTCGGGCATCTGTGTATACAACTGCATTAATATTTGTGATCCTTGGGTCATTAAGTGGTTCCTCATGTTATTGAAGATGAGGATTAGGCCTGAAAAAGCATGTTGACACTGTGCAGTGTTTGGGCTAATAGTAATGAGCCTTTTCACAATATCAAATATACGAGGTGTGGCAGAAAAGTAATGAGACTGATTTTTTATTTACCAAAGTTTTTTTTATTTTTTTTGTTTTTCAAACATCAATGTTATCCCCAAGTTCCCTTGGGCAGCTACACACCGATGGAGACGTTGTTCCCACTGTTGGTAGCAGCGCTGGAAGTCTTCAACCGGTATGGTCTTCAGCATGTCCGTTACACTCTTGGATGTTTTCTAAAGTCCCGAAATTACGTCCTTTGAGGACATTTTTCAGTTTAGGAAAAAGGAAAAAGTCACACGGACTGAGGTCAGGTGAATAAGGGGGCTGGGGAACCACAGGAATGCCTTTTGAGGTCAAAAATTTTTATGGAAAGGGCAGTTTTTCTGCACCATTTTGGCACTGACCTTTTGCAAGTGCAAATGTTCAGTCAAAATTTGATGAACGGTAAATCTGTTCAAATTTAATTGTAAACTCAACATTCTTAATGTTAAACGATGGTCTGATCTCACAAGAGTGTTCACACGTTCGATGTTTTCATTGGTTTTCGAAGTTGAAGTCCTCCCTGAACGGTGTTCATCTTCAACGTGTTTTCTGCCTTCCAAAAATTATTTGTGCCAGCGAAAAACTTGAGCTCTGGATAAAGAATGTTCCCCATAGGCCTGCTTTAACTTTTCAAACGTCACACTTGCCATTTAATGGCACAAGGTTGCTCCAAATTCCGCTGTTCCATTTTGCGTGACGCACACCCAAAAATACAACTTCGCTAATAGCAGTCACAAAAATCACGTAGTTAACATGTAGCGGGGCCACATAGTGTTCAAATGTCAGTTCTGAGTGTGTCTCGTTTCATTGTCCCATTGGCTGTGTGTATGTGTATCAGTTAATGCCATCCCCGTAAAGGAGGACGGATGATGGGAGGAGACCACAGCCGCAAATCTGGAAAACACCTGTGCTAAATCAACCAATTACTGCCGTCACCGACCATTTAAGAGGAAGGAGAGAGAAGAAAAAAAAGACCGTGTTTTGTGTCAATCACTTCAACTTGCTTGCTGTCTCATCACATTGCGCTTTGTTCCAGTTTGTTTTTCATTAATCCGGACTGTCTTCCAACCTGCATCTGCTGAGACCCCGGGGTCGATTCATCATCCACCATACGCCGAGGAATCACGGTGAGGTTGCTCCAAAACGCCGGGAAAATCAAACACCACAATTGCCGCTAGTTCAGTCATCCGTATTCAGGACATTTTACTTTCGGACTCAAGTTCACAACCATTCTGTTTATTAGTCATTTTGTTGCTTGTGTGGTGTGTGTTATATGTTACAGGGACAAGGGAGGGGTTTTGTATGTATATTTTGGTGCTGTCTTGAGGTTGCTGGGGTGGAGGAATATTTATATGTGCATTTGTTTTGTGGCATGTCTTGTTTCATTGAATACATTTACTCCGTTTAATTTTACATTCTGTTTTTGTGGACTTGCATTTATACCGTCGATTGTGGGGAAAAGTTTACTTGTGTAGAAGTACGGCTTGATAGTTAGATTTCTCAGCAAATTATCCAGGCCACAGGTCTTGGAGGTGTAGCTGCCGGCTGGGTAAAGGGGTCGGCCGTTACAAACAGAAGGAGTTGAAACTCGCACTGAGCTATGGGAGGGTACTGATACACGTGCTCTATCAAGGACAACAGCGCAGCGTTGCCAGATCGCTTGCAGTGTTGACAGTCTCATTACTTTTCTGCCAGACCTCGTATACCTGTTAGGAGCTTAGCGTACGTATTAGTTAATGGTTGTTAATAAGATTCCTCTCGTGCCTTTTTTGTGATCTGTTTGTAATGGAGTATCTCCCTCTGATTTTGACAATGTCAGTTTCCTAAGCCAACACTTGAAAATTTGTAGCAGGAGCACTCTTGGAACATTTAAGCAATCACATGTGATCAACAAGCTGCTGAATATTTTAAGACATTTTTTCAGCTGACAGGGCTTGCTACTGCTGAGTGTTACTTGCTACATCAATGTATGTATTTGGTTCCAAGTTTTACATTTCATGAAATGACTTGCAGTTAAATGCATCAGCATTTATTAGATCTTGTAAACCGACTAGTATAGTAAACAGCTTAATATTTACTGTGTTTTCTCACCTCTTCAATCCTGAAATTAGATTTGAATGCAAACAAAGGACTGTTTTTATATGTTTTCTGGATGCTCTCTGCATACAGCATGGTACATTATCTGACTTGATTGTGATGCTGTCCAGTATTTGAAAAGTTATGTTCCATTTATTTCTGTCATAAGGCTGCTTGTAATTATGTATTAGTCTTTTTGCTTCTTTGGTGTTGAAGCAGTAGTGCAATGGTTCACCTTATCCTTTCCTCTTTTTTTTTTTTTTTAATAATCCATAATAAAAAATACTTTATTACCTTATTTATATCGAGGGAAATGACAGTAGGATACAATTAATTTTTTTCCACTGCCTTGGCTACTTTACAGTGAACAATGCTGTTTCACATGCTGTACAATTTCACCGTATTGCTGACTAGGGTTGTGTGTGTGTTTGCGCGTGTTAGACTTGCTATAAGCAGTTGCCTTTAAAATACATGGAGAATTCATTCTTTTGTTTTCATCAAATTGTTTTTGATTGGGAAAACATCCCAGGCCTTCAGGTTGCCAGTTTGTTCCCTCCTGTACTCCTGTTTTATCCCCATGGCAATTTACAGTAAACTAATTTGCAAAGAGCAGATGTATTACAGTAAAGTTTGTATAACCATTAGTAGAAGTAATAATGTAAAAAGCATAATTCTTTTAATGCCATTTTGCATGAAATTGATCTGTTTCAAATCACAACGAAAGAGGACCCTTTGTTGTGTGCAAGACATGGAGCCATCTAGATGGTGTGTTAGTCCATCACAGGACACAGTCATATATGCACTAACACTCTTATCTAATGTGCCTTTTAAGTATATGCTGTGTATAATACAGTGAAACGTAAGGATCAATTGATCAACTTGGTCATTCCTGGGGCAGTTTAAGGCCCTCTGTTTATTTAAAATGCATTTTTGTTGTGTTGGTACAATTTGGTGTATTTGAAGAAAATCCATGTGGAAATGAGGAGACCGTGCAGACAGATGGTGAGGGTACAGAAATGTAACTTGGGCTTTTGAACCATGAAACCAGCAGTACGACTCTGATTTCAAATGCTGAAAGAATGAGGGAGCTCTGCCAGTCACAGTGAGTCAGACAGACATTGAAAAAGTTACTGTAGCAAGAGTACAAAAAAGCTGACTTTTGCGAACATCATAATCAACACCATATTTATTTCTCATTTTCATATGACATTTTCATACACAGGATGGAGCTGAAAGTGCTTTACAAGATGTCAAAGAAAAATAGTTACAAGAAAAAAAATGAAATAAGAATGAATAAATAACACATATATACTCAGCAAAAAAAAAAACTCCTCTGACTTTCAACTGTTTTTACTTTCAGTAAACTTAATGTGTAAATATTTGTATGAACACTAAAAGAGTCAACACCATACAACATAAACTAAAAATGTTTCACAATGTGTCCCTGAATGAAGGGAGGCTCAAAATCAAAAGTACCAGTCAGTATCTGGTGTGGCCACCAGCTGCTTGAAGTACTGCAGTGCATCTCCTCCTCATGGACTGGACCAGATTTGTCAGTTCTTGCTGTGAGATGTTACCCCACTCTTCCACCAAGGCACCTGCAAGTTCCTGGACATTTCTGGGGGGAATGGCCCTAGCCCTCACCCTGCAATCCAACAGGTCCCAGACGTGCTCAATTCCTTCGATGATAAACACGAATCCGTCCATCGCCCCTGGTGAGACAAAACCGTGACTCATCAGTGAAGAGCACTTTTTGCCACTCCTGTCTGGTCCAGCGAAGGTGGGTTTGTGCCCATAGGCGGCATTGTTGCTGGTGATGTCTGGTAAGGACCTGCCTTACAACAGGCCTACAAGCCCTCAGTCCAGCCTCTCTCAGCCTATTGCGGACAGTCTGAGCACTGATGGAGGGATTGTGTGTTCCTGGTGTGACTCGGGCAGTTGTTGTGGCCATCCTGTACCTGTCACGCAGGTGTGATATTCGGATGTACCGATCCTGTGCAGGTGTTGTTACACGTGGTCTTCCACTGCGAGGATGATCAGCTGTCCTTCCTGTCTCCCTGTAGTGCTGTCTTAGGCGTCTCACAGTGCGGACATGGCAATTTATTGCCCTAGCCACATCAGCAGTCCTCATGCCTCCCTGCAGCATGCCTAATGCACGCTCACGCAGATGAGCTGGGACCCTGGGCATCTTTCTTTGGGTGTTTTTCACAGTCGGTAGACAAGTCTCTTTAGTGTCCTGCGTTTTTAGAACTGTGACCTTAAATGCCTACTTTCTGTAAGCTGTTAAGGTCTTAAAGACCATTCCACAGGTGCATGCTAATTAATTGATTATGGTTAATTGAACATGCATGGAAAACATTGTTTAAACCCTTTACAATGAAGATCTGTAAAGCTATTTGGATTTTTAAAACATTATTGTTGAAATACAGTCCTGAAAAAGGGACGTTTCTTTTTTTGCTGAGTGTGTGTATGTGTGTGTATGTATATATATATATATATATATATATATATATATATATATATATATATATATAAACAGACTTTTTAAATAAGGACTTTTTTTTATATATATTTTTATAATAAATTCCATATCTTTGGCTCAGTCTGGTGAGGTTAAATGACCAGGGGGGTAAAAACCCACATTATGCCTGACACTCTTAAGAAGCTACTACAGCACATAATAATAATAATCATCATAATAAATATTTCTTTACATTTTATATAGTGCTTTTCATAGTATGTGGGGGAGCCAACCACTTCAACCACCACTGCTATGTAGCATTGCAACAGCAGCTATTTTTGTGCCAGTATGCTCACCACACATGAGCTATTAAGTGGAGAGAGAGAGAGAGACACACACAGACAGACAGACAGACAGAGACAGGGGATGAT
Organism: Polypterus senegalus; assembly: GCF_016835505.1. Taxonomy (NCBI): domain Eukaryota; kingdom Metazoa; phylum Chordata; class Cladistia; order Polypteriformes; family Polypteridae; genus Polypterus; species Polypterus senegalus. The sequence continues at coordinate 71,138,704 of NC_053160.1, read as the reverse complement.
TAGGAGGCCAGAAAGACTTGGCTATGGAGGGCAGTTTAGTTTGAACATCAGGATGCACCCTGGTCTTTACAAAGGATTTCCAGAGATCTTTTATTACCACAGAATCAGGACCTTGCACAGTATCCCCATCACTGCACTGGGGTGTTCAGATACACATTCAGACCACTGGGTAAGTGCCTCCCCATCCCCTCTTCCAGCAGCAACCTAAGCTTTTCCTAGATGGTCTCCCATTCAAGCATTTTGACAACTTAAGCTTTGTTGGTTAAAAAAACTTAAATGTATTTATTTTGTCTGTAGTTTTTAATGGGTATTTGCTAGTAAATGATTTCAAGTGTCTGTTAAAGTGTAATATCAGTGTAATAAATTTCAAGTTGCCACCTCCCTGTTGCTGAATGGTGTAGTTTTACTATAAAACTTTAATCAAACTGTAATCTTTTTATATGCTGAAGCAAATACCAGCACCCTGTGTACTTTCTAGAAAAAAACTTAAATATACAGTATTTTAAATGTACTTATCAAACTTTATCATAATGTTGCTCCCAGTAATGCATGCAGTATCCACTTATATTGAGCAGTCTGTTGTAATCTCTGGAAGCATGTTAAAGTTCTGTTTTTTTGTACATTTTTGTATTTTGCATTTCATTAAGAAGGAGTCATGTGGATTATTGATTGTGGAGTGTGTGAGAAAATGACAAATTTGTTATCTAAATAAATTTAAAGCAAAGAAATTATGAAGTATTTATGCATTTTTAAGGCATTCCCTATACAGTGTGTGTATATACAGTACATTTTTTAAAGCTATTTTTGTACAGAACCACAGAATTTCACATAGATAAGCTTCAAGGGAAAGTGGAATATCAGAGGTTATAAGAGAAGGGTTTAACTCCTTTGTTTCTATCTCTTCTTGCACCTCCAGTTTTGAACTTTAATGCATTATATGCAGCAAATCTACTAAATGTGATTTGAATTACATAGTTCCCAGCATATGTATGACAGTACACTGACATTTATTTCCCCCAAGATTTGGTGAATACTGCCATCTTTGACCTAGATTTTATTAATATTTATAAACACATGACTAAGTAGACGCTCTCATTGATTGAGGTTTAAATTACATTTTAATAATGACTTCTGTTTTCTCCAGATCTGTCTATGTTCTGATTTAGCAGCAGAAGTACAAACTGCCAAGAGCTAAATAGCCTACTAGTAACACACAAGTTCTGTAAAGGGCACTGTACCAAATAACAAAGAGATGAGTTGACAATTTGGGGGGAAAAAACAATATAAATCGGATAATATTCCTAGTAATTTATCTTTGTCTTTGTGCTCATCAGTTGAAGTATTATAATGTACAGAAATAATAGAACTTGGAACAAATTAGAAGGCATATACACACACACACACACACACACACACACACACATATATATATATATATATATATATATATATATATATATATATATATATATACAGTGCTCACAAAAATTAAAGGAACACTTTAAAGAAACACATTAGATACATCAGATCTCAATATGAAGTTGGATATCTATACAAATAACGACAGGGCAATGTCTTAGGAACAAAAGGATGCCAAGTCTTTTAATGGAAATAAAAGTTTTCTGCCTACAGAGGGCTCAATTGTGTAGACACCCTAAAATCAGAGTGAAATGAAGATGTGGCAGGCTAGTGCCATTTTTCTAAAAACTTAATTTCTGCTACTCAAAATGCTTTTCAGTATCTTGTGTGGCCCCACGAGCTTGTATGCATGCTTGACAACGCCTGGGCATGCTCCTAATGAGACGACGGATGGTGTCTTGTGGCATTTCCTCCCAGATCTGTATGAGGGCATCCCTGAGCTGTTGTACAGTCTGAGGAGCAACCTGGAGGCGCCTAATGGACCGAAACATAATGTCCCACAGATGTTCTATTGGGTTTAAGTCAGGGGATTGTGAAGGCCATTCAGTTGTTTCAATCCCTTCATCCTCCAGGTACTGCCTGCATACTATTGCCACATGAGGCCGGGCATTGTCGTGCATTAGGAGGAAACCAGGACCTACTACACCAGCGTAGGGTCTGACAATGGGTTCAAGGATTTCATCTCGATACCTTATGGCAGTCAGAGCACCATTTCCTACGCAGTAGATGTCTGTGCGTCCCTCCATGGATATGCCTCCCCAGACCATCACTGACCCACCACCAAACCTGTCATGTTGAACGACGCGTTGCAGGCAGCATATCGTTCTCCTTGTCTTCTCCAGACTCTTTCACATCTATCACAGCTGCTCAGGGTGAACCTGCTCGCCTGTAAAAGTACAGGGCACCAGTGGCGGACTTGCCAATTCTGGTGTTCTTGAGCAAATGCCAGTCGAGCTCCACGGTGCTGGGCAGTGAGCACAGGGCCCACTACAGGACGTCGGGCCCTCAGGCCATCTTCATGAAGTCTGTTCCTGATTGTTTGGGTAGAGACATTCACACCAGTGGCCCTCTGGAGGTCATTCTGTAGGACACGAGCAGTGCTCAGCCTGTCCTGCCTTGCACAAAGGAGCAGGTATCGGTCCTGCTGATGGGTTGAGGACCTTCTACGGCCCTGTCCAGCTCTCCGAGAATAACAGCCAGTCTCCTGAAATCTCCTCCATGTTCTGGAGATTGTGCTGGGAGACACATTAAACCTTCTTGCTGCAGCACATGTGGATGTGCCATCCTGGAGAAGTTGGACAACCTGTGCAACTTCTGTAGGGTTAAGGAATCGCCTCATACTGCCAGTAGAGATGATTACTCAAGCCAAAACTAGCACAAGTGGAAAACCAGCCAAAAAAGATCAAGAGGGAGAAACTTGAAATGACCTGCACATGTAAAACCAGTCCTGTTTTGAGGGTTTTCTAATTCTTGCCACATTAGTGCACCTGTCGTTAAGTCCATGAACACCAATACAGCTGAAAGTGATTAAAAATGACCTCAGCTTCTTACCCAACCAGAAAATTATCAGACAGGTTTAATTGATTTCATGCCAGGCCCAATAAAAAAAAGTGTTCCTTTAATTTTTGTGAGCAGTGTATATAGATAGATATAGATATGAGAACAACACTCATATCAATGACAAAACAATTACAGTAATCCCTCGCTATATCGCGCTTCGACTTTCGCGGCTTCACTCTATCGCGGATTTTAAATGTAAGCACATCTAAATATATATCACGGATTTTTCGCTGGTTCGCCGCTCTCTGTGGACAATGTGTCTTTTAATTTATGCTACATGCTTCCTCAGTTTGTTAGCCCAGTTGATTTCATACAAGAGACGCTATTGGAGGATGGCTTAGAAGCTACCCAATCAGAGCATGTATTACATTTTAACTAAAACTCCTCAATGCTAAAAGATATGCTTCCCGCGTGGCGCTTGTTTTGTTTGCTTCTCTCTGTCTCTCTCACTCTCTCTGCCTGACGGAGGGGGTGTGAGCAGAGGGGGCTGTTTACACAGAGGACACGGACGCTTCTCTACAAAATGCGGCTTTATCGCGGTGCTTCTGTATACTTAAAAGTACGTATTGATTTTTTGATTGTGCTCCTTTGAAGATAAGATATGTTTGCATTCTTTTAATTGTGAGAAAGAACTGCCATCTCTGTCTTCAAATGAAGCACAGTTTAAACGTTTGAGTAAAGGGTGTTATTTCATGTCTAGAGGGCTCTAATAATGTTAACAGTGTGGGAGAGTTTATAAGGGCTTAAAATATATAAAAATAACCATACAAACATATGGTTTCAACTTCGCGGAAATTCATTTATCGCGGCAGAGTCTGGAACGGATTAACCGCGATAAACGAGGGTTGACTGTACATTAACAATCATGTTACGTTATTTTTTAAATTTTTCCTTTTCTTTTTCATACCTTTTTTAACACACTACTTCTCTGCTGCGAAGCGCGGGTATTCTGCTAGTATGTATATATATATATATGTATATATATGTGTGTATATATATGTATATATATATATATGTGTGTGTGTGTGTGTATATATATATATATATATATATATATATATATATATATATATATATATATAGTGTGTGTGTATGTATACTGGTTCGCGGATTTCTGGACAATGGGTCTTTTAATTTATGGTACATGCTTCCTCAGTTTGTTTGCCCAGTTGATTTCATACAAGGGATGCTATTGGTGGATGGCTTAGAAGTTACCCAATCAGAGCATGTATTACATATTAAATAAAACTCCTCAATGATATACGATATGCTTCCCGCACGGTGCTTAATTGTTTGCGTTTCTCTGTCTCTCTCACACTCTCTGCCTGACGGAGGCGGTGTGAGCAGAGGGGCTGTTTGTACAGAGGCTGTTTTCCTAGAAGATACGGACACTACTCTAAAAAATGCTGAAAGACTACCTTCACATTGCTCCCTTCTTTGCGGCTGCTTTATCGCGGTGCGCATACTTAAAAGCCCAACAGCACATATTGATTTTTTTGATTGTTTGCTTTTCTCTCACTCTCTCTCTCTGACATTCCCTGCTCCTGACACACATTCTTTGAAGAGGAAGATATGTTTGCATTCTTTAATTTGTGAGAAAGAACTGTCATCTCTGTCTTGTCATGCAGCACAGTGTTATTTCATGTCTAGAGGGCTCTAATAATGTTAACAGTGTGGGAGAGTTTATAAGGGCTTAAAATATATAAAAAATAACCATACAAACATATGGTTTCTACTTCGCGGATTTTCACCTATCACGGGGGGTTCTGGAACGCAACCCCTGCGATCGAGGAGGGATTACTGTATACTGCTTCCTGTGTCTGCACACTTAATGTTCCCCATTGCTAGGAAAGGACCGGGTGTTTGTCATTCTCATCTGGCTTCTTAAACAGTGGCAACATCTGGAGTTTTGTCTTTTATTAATAATTATGCAATTATCTGAGACAACAACTGAGTTGGTAGTGTGCCTAGACCACTGAACTAAGGATTACATGGCACAAATATTTTGCAGGCAGAAATGTAGTCGTCTTTGTAGTATTGTCTCTGCTTGTGTAAGGGTATAGAAGTTGAGTGATTAAGTTTCTATTCCCAAAATGCTGTTGTGCCATGCTAAGAAAAAGGGAGCAATGTCCCCCTTTAAAATCCCCAAAAGGATTAACTCCCAGTTGTAGTCAGTGTTCAGTCTTTGAAGATCATCCTGAAAAAGACTGCATTCTGTGTAGGTATAAGGCAAGAACCAACTGTGCAAGTGGGGCACCTGCTCATTAGAATGCACTCTTGGACACACACCACCACTTACATGGAAACTATCCAGAGTCATCTATTACCCCAATGTTCCTGTTTTTCAGGTAACCTTGACCCTCCCACTGCTAAAAACATATTATTAAAAGCAGATGTTCACTCCAAATAAGATTCCAAACTCTCTTTTGTGTATTAGACGGAAATTTAGAATTTTAATCTATTGCTTTCTTATTTTGGAGAATTCATATGATGGGAAAGAATACTCGTTTTTTTCTAACCTAGGCGGTAGAAATCTAATTGTTTTGGATCCCTCCCAGATTTGATTTAGGATCGAGCGAGCTCCAGTTACCTTTTTTGTAATCCTCTCAAAGATGGACAATAGGTTCGCAGAGCTGTTCTATTTTGTCCTTTATCTTAACAGTAATCAGTACATTTAATATCATTTTGATTGTAGACATAATAGGTTTCACACTTCTCATTTTATTATTTTATTATACTGTTTAAAAGTTGCAACATTAATAATGGTTTCCAACTTTACATATACTTGAATATGGATTCAGAGTAATCCAATTACTATACCCTTGAAACGAAACCTGTAATGTGGCATATTTAATTATTACAAATGATTTTTCACAAAATTTTACAGCACATTAGCAACTGGGATGCACTTTAAATCAGTTATAAAGGAAGTATGATTCATCTTTACTTGTGCTCATTTCTTTTATCTAATTGAAGACAAAAATCACTAAAGAAACTGCTTGTTCTGCCATTGCTATACTAAACACTTTTATTGCATCTATTAAAACACTTTTCCCTGTCTGACCAAGCATTTTCTCTTTCTGCCCTCTTAACAGCCTGCTTCTTCGGAGAGGGAGAAAGACCCGGCGTACTTTGCATCATATGCGCTTAATCAGATTATGGTACTTAATATTTCTGCTGATTAATTATTGCTAATGTTTTGTGTTACCTTTTTGTGTGCTATTCTCCTTTGTTTTGCATGAAATTCTGATCACTGCCAACCCATCTTTTTTACTTTGTGATCTTTAAGCTGTACAAAGATCATATTCCTTTCGGGGGGGGAGGTTGGGGGGAATAGGAGCATCACATTTGCCTGGCAGTCTTAACCAAATTATGTTGATGGTGATAGATCATTGTATTTGGCATGCACAATGAATAACTTTGTAAATGTACAATATAAGTGGACTGGTAAGTATATAGTGAACAAATTTCTTCATAGCAGTGGTTCCCAAATTTGGTCCTGTTGTAACCAGTGGCTGGCTAGATTTATTACAACTAGCTTTTGCAAATCACTCTTTCATTAAATTGACTTAATTATATGCGCTTTTTCTTATTTTTTGCACTTTTACATTTAAAAAAACAAGTAAAAGTTAATAGTTTTACCATACAGTATATGCCAAACTTTATTTTGCCATTTTCTTTTAAACTCGCCTTTTTCTGTGGTGTTAATGGTATCCAAATGACACTGACTGCTACAGCTGTTTGTGTCCTGTTCATTTACTGTATACGCTAATTGATAAGAAAAAGTCGAAACTGGTTTGCTCTTCAGTCCTGTGGGTCACAGTGGCTGCAAGTTTTCATCCCAGCCAACCTCTTCTTTTAACTGGTCTTCCTAGTTTAATTAAACAAGTTATTTCTCAGCATCTACCTTTTTATGTTGTGATGGTGGTGTGCAAACCATCACATGCTCACTTTTTGATCGCTTATTGCTGCCCCCCTTTAGGATTCATTGTCATTTACACCTGTGTCTGCACTAGAGCTGTAGTCAAGTCTGCCTTTGTCAAGTCCGAAAACTGCAAACGAGTCTAAAATGGTGGGTTTGAGATGAAGTCCAGAACTAAGCATTAATTAGAATTTAACTAGTTCTGGTCCAAATATGCTCATTCCCTGATGGAGAAATCGAAACTCGGCTCTACCAAATCCCAGCAGACAACTATAGTTAATCAAAATGTAGCAAACATATACAACCAGAAAAAAAACACATTAAATGTTTTAAAAACCGAAGGGTGTGCTGTAGACATAATAAAAATGCATAATTTTCATTAATTAAATGTTATATATAATAGTGTCACTCACAACACTACAATAGAGTATCATCAAGAAGCAAAACACATATGTCAAGCGTAAGCAGTATAAAGACCAATGCGGGTTTGGGATGAAAATACACATAGCAAAGCTGAGAGACAATGACAACTCGCCGCATGGTGCTTCGTCCATGTGTGTTCTGTAGAAGTTGTCTATGCCCAAATCGTCCATGGTGTATAAACTTGGTACTCATTATTTAGCTTGGCACCTCCCTTGCTGCTAATACTAACACAAGGCCAACCACTTGTTAACTGGATTTTGTTTCCAATCACCATTAAGGTGTGGAACTTATAATAATAGATTGGGGGCAGAGGCTATTCCAATCTTGTATTTAATAAAAGTTGTGGGATTCATCTGATGCAGCTTTTAATATTCATATTGTAATTTTTGAAAAATGAGGTTCCCCGCTCTTTGTAATTATCAATAATTCTAAATTGCCACTAGTGTGTGTGCTTGTGTTTGACCTGTCCTTGGATTTGATGAAGTTTTATTAAAACCAGTATCTCAAAGCAAAGCACATTTCATATGGTATCATTGAAAGCTAAACAGGTCTTTTAAATATGGCTAACGATTTATTTTTTCCAAGAAATTGGAAATTCCATCTTCACCGTTTCTTTAAAGAATGCAGGGATGAGGTAGAATCACTTGTGAATCCTCCTATCTTAATTGTGATCACACAAAGAAAAACAAAACTTTAGGTGTTACATTATAATCACTAAAATAACTGCAGTAGCAATCTGCACAAGCTGGATGACTCGGTAATTATACACTATTCTGTGGGGAGCACAGTAATGAGACAAGCATATTTTAGGTGACTAGTAAAAAAAGCATTGTTTGTATTTTATAATTAAGTAAAGCAGAAATGTTCCTTAAATCATCCTCAAGTAAAGTACTAAAGCAGGTAAAAAAAAAAAACACTGTGCCTAGCTAATGGCTTCCATGAAATTATTGCAAAGAGAATGGCAAACAAATAGAATTATCAGGATATTCCCAAATGTGATTCTAACCAATTAACAACAAAAGTAACTACAGTGAAAGTGCACACCGAAATAAAGCACAGTAAGTGTCCTGTACTAATGGAAACATGACACAGATGTGACTTGTGTGCAGAAGCATAAAAAAAATGGCTAGTGTGCTGTCCTCGACTTTCTTGTATACGAAGAAAAACAAAAACGTCATCAGAACCACTTCCAGTTGTGCAATATTTCTCAAATATCTTTGTTTCTCATCATATTTAATTGATAATATCAATACACAATTATTGATAATTGATATAATCAAACTTTATATTAAAATGATATTTTTGCACTTAGTGAGGTTGAAAACGGTGGTGGAATTTTGTCATGATTACATATGCATTACCTAGATTACGTGCGAAGTAAAAAGTTATATTCACCTAAAAACCTAGAAAAAGTGTTTGCAATTTACTATTATATACTATTTGTTGCAATAAATTGCTATAGGTAAAACTGCATTTAGCTAAATTTAATTATGATAATGATGGCAGAAAAATATATAAAAACAAATCATAAAATTAAATGTATTACCAGGAACACGACAGAGACGTAGCAGCTTATTGTTCCCATTACATCTTTATATTTACGTAGCATGTTCAGTGATTACACATTATTGTTAAACTGATGTATAAATTAAAATTTATAGTTATTGAATATGCATTGTATTGAATACAGTTTTTAATATCGTGTACACATTTATATTTTCATGATACCAAAAATTCTGATCGTTGTTAAAATACTACTTCCAGTTGAGTAACTTTTCTCAAATTTCATATCTGTTTGCTTTTTATCATTATATATATTATATATATATATATATAGAATTTAAGTCATCTATCTATAATTATAACCACAGTTAACTGAATACTTTTGCGAATTTTCAAGTAAAAGTTCCACTTCTGGTTGCCAGAAGTGGCCCAAAAGTTGATAGGATTACTTATTTTTGATATAAAGCAGGTGCACAAAATTTCATTGACCTAGGTCAAAACGTCTGAGTTATCGTGTTGACACACAGACAGACAATTTTAAAAATGATACTTTCGGACCGAGGAAGGTCTAAAATGTCAAAATTCATCAAAATCTCAAAGTCAAATTTTTTCGCAATTCCTATGCTTTTGTATATAAAAGAGTACAAAAAAGAAAAGGAGCAGCTGGACACGATCGAGACCAAAACAAAATTATAATTCAGGACATCAACTGCCAATTCAGAGTATGAATGCCCCCAAGTCCAAGGCAAAACCATAAAAAACAAAACAAAAAAAAGTCTCACGACTGGACTTGAGTACTATAGCCCTGGGCTGTGCTGCTTGATTACAAGCAAAACCGCAAACTCACAACAGAAAATGCAGATTTGAAAGAATGAATGAGAAAGTTTTTAAAGTTATAGGGGAAGGTACAAATTCCTGAAGTTCTTGTAAATGTAAACATAATACTAGTGTTTGTTTTTGAAGACAAAACGACCAGCTAATTAAGCTATTGATGCAATAATAAATAACTGATTCACTGATTTGTAAAAAAAGGTTGGAATAAGGATCTGCAGCCATATTGGGTGCAACAGGAGTGAAGTGCTTTATAGCCTTACGACACATGCAGTAGGTTGCAGAGAAGTACTGAATTACAAGTAATAGAGGGTTTAGTACAGATGTGTATACCATTTAAATACGTTTGTCTTACTTTTTCAATATAGTATATTCAGAATTATAAAAAAGCTGATATTAGCTCTAGAGCAGTGTTTCCCAAACTTGGTCCTGGGGACCCCTTGTGGCTGCAGGTTTTTGTTATAACCACATTCATAATCAGTGACAACACCTGATAGCACTGATCTCATTTAATTAGCTGGTATTATTTTTTCTCTTATTCTTCATTCAGAAAAGCACAGCAGCATGATTGTTATACCTGTATTTAGAAGACATTTAGAAATATTTCTCCTTTTGAAATAGATTTAAATGCTTAACTCTCTTTTGTTAATTTTCATTATACTGTATTTTGCCCTTTCTCTGTGCAGTCCCCCCCCGTTGTATCTTATTAATGACAATTAAAAATGAGCAGAGTAGGCATGCTGGCAAACACTGAATAATCAAAGGCTGCAACTACTTTAGTATCAGACCCACTAATTAGTAAATAATGGATTAATTAAACAATTAGAACACCTAGAAAAGTAGAATGAAAATCAAGATGAAAATATTGTTAAAAAGAAAAAAATACAAATATATATATATAATTTTTTTTTTTTTTTACCAAACTTGTTTTTCTAATTTCTATATTGTTCCCAAAACACAGAACTTGGGAGATAACACATCACTTAATTAGCCCAGGAGTCCAATTAAAAACACAAGCTGGTTGGAACAAAAACCTGCAGCCACAGTGTAGCCCCAGGACTGAGGTTGGGAAACACTGATCCAGAGAATGCCAGTGACTTATGAACTTGATAGTATTTTAAGCCACAATTATTCAAAATAAAACTGATTTATAATTGCAAATTATAAAAATAGAGGTATTTTTATTTTATTTTTAACCGTTTTGCATCTTCAGATTAATTTATCAAACAAATGCAACTTCATTAAAAAAAAAAAAATAAAATTCTAAATCGTGAGAATAATGCATTGTTTCATGTGATTTATTTTTTTCAGTTGTACATTACCAAGTAAATCTTTTTCTTCATCTTCCTTCCACTTTTTCATTGTAGTCCCTCCATACCTAAAGCCAGGGCTCCACTGCTCCGTTGAAGCTGGAAAGAAGACTTGGAGTCTATGATTACAATGCACTTTTTCAGCGACAAGTTGGCTGTATTGTTTGGAATAAGACAGAATTTCAGTGTCTGTTAATATGACACAAAACAAAGACTGGACTGGGTTTAATTCTTCTACCTATGATAACAACAGTATTAAGACTGCATGAGCCGCAGTAGGGGACCAAATGTGAAGGCAATCATTTACTGTATTTATATTTTTAATGGAGATTGCATCATTTCTGAAATGCCTGGACAATTATTGACCGAAGTGTACATAGGATAAGGGGATTTGCATATTGTTATGCAGCTAATAGCTTTAAATTACATTTTGCTTTACGTAGGAGGCTAAAATGTTAGAGAAAAAAAAAGTACCCTTGGATGTGACATCAGCTGTATGTACTGAAAACCTGGACAACTGTTACAGTGTACAATTGTTGCAGAGACTGATAAAGATACGAGTTAAACTGTTCGTTTACACTAATCCTGGATAATTATGTAATTCTTGTAATTTTATATATTTGGTACTTTTTCATATTTTTTTAAAGAGATGTAATTTTTTGGCATTGTGATTTTTACACTTGAAATACTAGACCATTGTATTATGTACATAAAATTATATATTCTCTGGAATATGTGTATGTATTATATATAAATATGCCAAAAATGGTTTTCATTTGTTTTCTAACCCATATAATGCCTTGTTTATACTTTATTTACACAGTTATGGAATTATTGGTATAGGCTGTAAATACCAATAAAATTCTAAACTCATGTTTTTTTGTGAAACCGCTCAAACGTTCTCTTTTAGATTAAAACTTGTTAAAGTGTACATTTTACCCATTTTTTAAAACATTTTTCTATCTAAAATAATTGCATTGGTTTCTGTGAAACTGTATGTGATGGCTTTAGGATTTTAAGTTAAGATAATGACACAACGTCTAATACTGATACTTCACCTATGTACTGTTAAAGGTAATAGCTAAGCATTTTAATTCAGTTCTTGTAACATGTTAAGTCTCCGTACATTGTTGTCTGGTCAGCATCTGAAGGTGTGGTTCTGGTGGTCTATGAAATATAACTAAGCATGAAGTGTTTTTTTTAAAACGGGAATGTTAATATTGGTAGCTTAAGCAACGTGGACAAATGTGAAAATGCGGACCAAGTTCTGTAGATTGGGGTCCTCAAGTTTTTTCAGTTTGTTGCAGGTTTTGTTCCAGCCCAGTTTCTTAATTAGATGCCAGTTATTGATGGTGAAGCAATTCCTGCTTGTTGTGCTTCATTTTAATTACAATGCTTCGTGAGATTATGGATTAATGTCAGAAAAAAGTAAGTTTTTGATTACAGGACCCCTTCAATTGCATAGTTGAGGCTAATATTATAATGAATATGCATGGCCAGGATTCTATAGGACAGGTGGATATTGGGGCCAGTGCCACTACTTAGTTCACAACGTTAATGCGTTTAGATCTCGTATCGCACAAGTACTTCAAAGTCTGTAAGAGACCACTCACCTTGGAATGTCCAAGGTATGGAAAATGGCCCAAAAGGCTGTTAAGTTTCTGAATCCGTACTTACCTTCTTTTTCATTCCTACTCACAGTTTTTAAGGTCTTGTTTCCACAATTGCCTGCCAATTAACAATGAGAGGCAAATGACAAAATAAACTAGCATGATCACCTCATAACTTGATCCTCTTCCCATCTGTGTGTGGACACATCATGACGTATCTGAATTAATAAAAAGTTGGAAAGAAATAGGAGAGAAAAAATATTCCAGTATCTAAGCCAAAAAAAAAACCACGCTGTGTGGGATAGAAAAGATAAGGCATACGCATTAAAATGAATTTCAGCATGTTATTTGCAAACTGTAACCATTTTGCTGAGACTTCACAAATCACAGATACCATTGTCTGAACTGTGCAGCAGGGGAAAGCAAACCTCGATAACCCAGAAATGTTTTATGACAAAATTATTTGGATTGTTGTGCCAAGCTTTGTGTTTGGGTGGCAGTCGGTGGCCTAGAAAATGTACAGCTTTCAGGAAACCGCAGTATGTTCTCCACACTGGCTGTGACTTAAGGAAGGGTGCCAGCTATTGAAAAGATCAAGAAATTCCCCATAATTGATTTCAGTGGTATAAACTGTATGAAGATGTTTGAGAAAACAAAAAATCTTGTGCAATACTGGGAGACATAAACCATTGGGCTCTTCTGTCTGTCAAAGGACAGGTGTGTTTTATTTTTTAATTTCTGAGTCTGTATGAAAATGTCTTTTTTTTTTTCTTTTTGCAATTTGTAAAAAAAAAAGAAAACATTGTATTGTGTTTGTTAGTCTTCTACCAGCCCTCCTCCGTAGGTTGGCAGTGTAGTGGATTCTAGTGAGTGGTGAAGGATATATATGCTTGGATATACAGTGCATCACTTTTTCCACATTTTGTTATGTTACAGCCTTATTCCAAAATGGATTAAATTCATTTTTTCCTCAGAATTCTACACACAACACCCCATAATGACAACGTGAAAAAAGTTTACTTGAGGTTTTTGAAAATTATATAAAAAATACGTACATGTGATTTCTCAGTAAGTATTCACTGCCTTTGCCATGAAGCTCAAAATTGAGCTCAGGTGCATCCTGTTTCCCTGATCATCCTTGAGATGTTTCTGCAGCTTAATTGAAGTCCAACTGTGGTAAATTCAGTTGATTGGACAGGATTTGGAAAGGCACACACCTGTCTATATAAGGTCCCACAGTTGACAGTTCATGTCAGAGCACAAACCAAGCTCGAAGTCAAAGGAATTGTCTGTAGACCTCCAAGACAGGATTGTCTCGAGGCACAAATCTGGGGAAGGTTATAGAAAAATTTCTGCTGCTTTGAAGGTCACAATGAGCACAGTGGCCTCCATCATCCGTAAGCATAAGAAGTTTGAAACCAACCAGGACTCTTCCTACAGCTGGCTGGCTGGCCGGCCGGCCATCTAAACTGAGCGATTGGGGGAGAAGGGCCTTAGTCAGGGAGGTGACCAAGAACCCGATGGTCACTCTGAAAGAGGTCCTCTGTGGAGAGAGGAGAACCTTCCAGAAGGACAACCATCTTTGCAGCAATCCACCAATCAGGCCTGTATGGTAGAGTGGCCAGACGGAAGCCACTCCTTAGTAAAAGGCACATGGCAGCCCGCCAGGAATTTGCCAAAAGGCACCTGAAGGACTCTCAGACCATGAGAAACATTCTCTGGTCACATGAGACAAAGATTGAACTCTTTGGTGTGAATGCCATGCGTCTTGTTTGGAGGAAACCAGGCACCACTCATCACCAGGCCAATACCATCCCTACAGTGAAGCATGGTGGTGGCAGCATCATGCTGTGGGGATGTTTTTCAGCGGCAGGAACTGGGAGACTAGTCAGGATAAAGGGAAAGATGACTGCAGCAATGTACAGAGACATCCTGGATGAAAACCTGCTCCAGAGCGCTCTTGACCTCAGACTGGGGCAACGGATCATCTTTCAGCAGGACAACGACCCTAAGCACACAGCCAAGATATCAAAGGAGTGGCTTCAGGACAACTCTGAATGTCCTTGAGTGACCCAGCCAGAGCCCAGACTTGAATCTGATTGAACATCTGTGGAGAGATCTTAAAATGGCTGTGCACCGACGCTTCCCATCCGACCTGATGGAGCTTGAGAGGTGCTACAAAGAGGAATGGGCGAAACTGGCCAAGGATAGGTGTGCCAAGCTTGTGGCATCATATTCAAAAAGACTTGAGGCTGTAATTGCTGCCAAAGGTTCATCGACAAAGTATTGAGCAAATGGTGTGAATACTTAAGTATATGTGATTTTGCAGTTTATTTTTAATTTGCAAAAATCTCAATCTTTTTTCATGTTGTCATTAATGGGGTGTTGTGTGTAGAATTCAGAAGGGAAAAAATGAATTTAATCCATTTTGGAATAAGGCTGTAACATAAAATGTGGAAAAAGTGATGCGCTGTGAATACTTTCCGGATGCACTGTATTTCTTGTTTTTACTCCATTAATCCAATCTCATCATGGAGATCTGCATACTGCCCTGCTATCCAAACGGCCTTTGTTGGTCAGGGTGGCTCTACCATAGCTTTTATTAGAATTCTCTTTGTGCTACAAAAACTACAAAGCTTGTAGATTATTTTATCATTAGAGTAGACCTTTGTAAACGTTATCTTAAAACCAACCAGGTTGTTAATCACTATGTGCTTCTGGGTCTTCTTCCTGTGCTGACAGCAGCAGCCACACAGGACACATTAAATGTATAATATTCTAGCTAGCTCTCTGCACATTTAGAATCCTTCCATTTGTACTTGATATCACTTTCATGATAAAATGCATTAAAGTATGTATATTACATTTTACATATAAATCTAACCATTTAAATAATGTTTTTAATTACACATGGGCAGCACAGTGGTGGAGCAGTAACATTTGTTGCCTCACAGGGAATTGCATTCCTGGTCATTTTCCAGGGTGCGCTGGTTTCCTTCCAAGGATGTGCAGGTGATGCTAGTGTATTTGTATGAACCTTGTGATGAGCCGATACCCCTTCCAGGGATTGTTTCTGCCTTGTGCTGGATACTGGCTGGAATGGGCACAGTTGATGGATGTAATCATTAAACATCCATCCTTTTCAGAAATATTGTGGCATGGTGTGCTGGGAATTTAATGGATGTTTCAGGCAATTTAAAACACACCAAAGCCAAACTTTTCTGACGCAGATGATATTTCACACTGCCTCCTGGTGGAATCTTCCAAATTTGCAAAACCTGAGCACACCGTCACATCAAAGTATAAACCCAACCTTGGACAAAGGTTGCAATCCTGCAAGACAAGGAAACTGGTCCAAATTAACCAAGAACAATATGTACATACCTTTGATTAAATTGAACTTTGGCTGCTATAGATGTTTGGGTGAGCTGAAGTAATGTTCAGTGTTACTGCACTACTGTTACTTCAAGGGAACTGTAGTTCCAATGTCAGGGCAGTTTTTTTTTTTTGGTTTGTCCCCCTCCTATTGTAACCACTCTTCCTTAATATGTACTCAAGTTGAACCAATAGCAACACACATTAATTAAAAAAAAAAAAAGTGGTTCATCTGTTTATACACAATTGGCACACAAATGGACAAACTGATTTATGGAGGGCACAATAATCAGAATATGATCTAGTAAAAGAACATACCTTTTCATCAAATCCCTGCACAATGAAATGACTGAATTTCCACAGGTCTTACTTAACTGAGGAGTCCCACCACAGCTTGATAGAACAGTTGGAGTCTCTGTGCACTAAAATCAACCCCAGAGTCCAGCTGCCAGCCAGAGGCCCGTAAGAGGCATCTGATTCCACCCACTTTCCAGGAGCCACTCCTGTTTTGGCAGTGTACCAACACCTTTAGTACACACCGGTCATGTCCACTTCAATTCCTTTTAATTCCTGCTCTGAAACCTGTGAACTCTCTAGATTAGAGAGGCCTGTGTATGCAGTATTTAATAAACTTCTGAACTGTCAGCCTCTCAGTTCTACATCTGAAGCAAAAACCACAGAATGGCTCGGTCTTATTGGTTTCATAGTTTTGAGAAGTCAACTTTGTGTGAAAAAAATAAAATGAATCAACTTTCTAGGTAAAGCAACACATTGCATTAAACTGCTGAATCCAGTTAAAATTTACTTGTACTGTTATACAAGAGATAAAAGATTACATTTCTCACATGAGTACAGAACTTCAGTGTATGACGTGCTTGGGTCTGTCGGAGGCCTAAAACTGTGGTGACTGCAGCTGGATATTTCTCCCCATCCCTGCACCTCTTGAAACAATCCGGTGTCCATGAGACCAAACTAATTCTCTGAATCAAAAGCAAGAGTGGGAATTCCCACACCACATTTAACAGCCAGGTGTCTGTGCACTGTAGTAATAAAAGTATTAGACAAATCGTTTAAGAGGTTCCTTTTATTAAGTTACCCTGGGGAATTCAGAAGGGCAAGTCAATTGGTCTTAGGTTACTCAATTTACAATTGTGCGTGGTGGTAGGGCACATTATGCTTGAAGGTTCTCCTTCCACTATTGAGTATAATGGTCATGAAGGGACATATCTGGTTAGCAATGATATTTAAGGAGGTGGCCCAGACCCAAGGCTGGAAGC